>NC_141874.1:327596806-327896806 GCF_056163025.1 Triticum urartu
GAGTGATTGCTTATGTGTGGTTACTATTGCTTGCTTACGATAGATTGACCGGAGTGTGACGAGTAGAACTATCAAGAGTTTTGAGTGCGAATCATCTTCATCAACATTGCAGGCAAGTTCACACTTTGATCATATCCCCTTTCATACCCGGTTTTATTGCATTAGATCAATCCTCAAACATTGCATGATTAGGATCTAATTAAATTGTGGGATGGGAAGTAGTTGAGGTAGTACCTATTACCTGCTTATTAACAAACCCTTGGGAGTTACTTTTACGTTATGCTTACATTGCCATGCTATGCTCGTAGACGTGGATTGGGTTTTTGAGAGTATTCATGACAGATGTGAGATTGTTAATTAATGGTTTACTTAAGGTGGCAACTTAAACACACATCTGGGTGGATAGAGGTACCTGGGTATTCCAGGATTGCCTGTCTAGGCACCTGGGTAGACCAGGATTGCCTGTTTTTTTATGGACCGCCACCCAGGCTCAAAGAGATCATGAGATTTTTCATACTAGAAACTTCCGTGTGCAGCCACAAGCTATTATGGGCTCTAGCATAGTTGATTAAGTCTTGCGAACTCTTACTGGGTAGAGTAGCAGATGTAGGGGAAAGTCGGTGTAACGGTCTATCCATCGTAAGGTGCTAGCGCTTCTAAAAGACTATGTCTCAGTCATCCGTGTTCTCAAACACCATGTAGTGCGAGAAACCAAACGGAGGCGATCGAGTCTTGTGGGGAAAAGTGCGCAAACCTCTGCAGAGTGTATAAACTAATCATGGTTAGCCGTGTCCTCGGATATGGACATCTTGAGTATCTAGTACCTGGATTATCATGTGAATCTCATCATGTTACTTTAAATGAATATTGTTGGGTTTTAATGATGATGCTTAATTGGGATTGAGAATGCTGTCAACCATTCTCAATGTTCAAGAACCACCATGATAGTTAAATAAAATTTATTCCTTTGCAGTAGGGAAAAATTGGCTTTTCGCAAAAACCTTATAACCGTAGAGCTTTTCCACCAGCCATATATGCATGTAGTGATAGCCATTATTCATCATTGCTCTACAGTGTGAATTTGCCAGTACATTCAATGTACTGACCCTTTGTGGCTGCAACGTCTCATGTTGCAGGATTTCTTACGACGAGTAAGTGATACGTTAGGGTTACGATTTCTACACTCAACTTTGACGTTGGTGTTGATGGGAATCCACAACCTTGTTACTTCCACTATTTGGATTGAGGTAATAGTATTTACGTTAATTATACATGTGATTTACCTCTGTTATAAATCCTCGAGTACTGTGTGTGTCAGCATACCGATCCAGGGATGACACTTAAGCATAGAGACTTGATCCATTCGGGTCGGGTCGCTACAAGATGGTATTAGAGCACATGTTGACTGTAGGACGTGACCCTAGAAACTGGCAAGCCCATAGCAAAGATTTTTCTCTACAACTTTCCCTTTCAAAAAGATCTTTTACCTCTCTTCTCTTCTGAGCTTATTCAAAAATTCCCTTTAGTGAGACCATACCCCTTTCCCCTTTTGACGACACGAAGATTCGACTGATGAGATCACTCCAAGAAGTACAAGATATCGGACAACGACGACCACTACGGAATGAAGAGGATTTTACCATACATTATGATAATGGAAACTAAAACTGTTGAAGACTCTGAAGACTAGGAGAATTTGAAGACTCTGAAGAATTTCCTGATTTGTATGACTGGGAAGGCTACCATTATGGAACTTGGCAGACTATGGAAGTTGTCAATACCCGAGATCAAGGTGTATCGGAGAAAGACTGAAACAAGGAGCATGAGAACTCGAAGCTTTGTCAAATAAAACCCTAAGGCAGGAGATATCAACTATGGAATGATAGCTCATGGGAATGACAAGAGCAGAAACACGGTTATCCATGATGTCATCGCCCGTTGATGTTATTGTCACCATGCTGAGTTAAGGATGCATTTCTTCAGAAAGGATTTGATGGAAGAAGGCTGATAGAGCACCCATTAGTAAGATGAAGTTTTAACCTTAGCCGGTGTATCACCAGGATCTGGAGTAGTACATCAAGAAGTTTAAGGTGGAACTCCAGGAAGCCGTATTAGACAAGGAAGCATTTCATGAAGAACTTAGGACCCTGAAGATGAGAGTAGCCAAATTGGAGGAAACATAACCTCGAGATACCTGAGACAGTAGGACCCTGGCTCATGCCAAGGATGTTGAAACCCCGAAGTTTGGAACACAACTCTAGAAATATTGAAGGACGTCACGAGAGACTTCGCGTCAACAGAGTTGATCTGGCAAAAGAACTTGAGAAAGACAAGCATGATCGGAAGAAGCCATTGGAGGCATGAACAAGGCTTGAAGAGTTTGGAGACGTTGAAGATTTATTGACCTTTAGAAGACCAAACCCCTATTATATACCTACGTTAGATGCGACGTTTGTGAGCTGTCATTTGTTTGATGTTTTTCCCGACAGCCACAAATAAAATCTGTCTTTTCAAAACTTTTGTTTGTATTGTGTGTATCCCTCTCTATCTCTCTTATCTTACCCCAAACCCACATGGACCCAATAGAGGATGAATGAAGATGAGCTTATATTTTCTGGACTGATGAGTCAAATGGAGATGGACCAATGGATTCAGAACATAGAGGATCACATGAAGAAAAACCTTATAGTCGGAAATGATATGACCCAGCATTCTCTTCAGTGCTTTGAACGAGGTGCTGCTACTTGGTGGAGGATGTACCAAACCATCAATGGATGGCAAGGAGTAACCACTTGGAAAGAATTTAAGTTGACTTTGCCAAAGTCTCGGCTTGTGTCCCAGAAGTTGAAGCCTTGTGGAAAGGATATGAAGAAACCTTGTGCATGCAAGATTTGTGGAGAAATCGGACACACCCATAAAGAACACAAGGATGAGTGCCCTAATTGTGAAGGAAGTCACCCAGTTGAAGAATGCCTAACTAGGCAGATTACTTGTTTCTTGTGTGAAGGGACTACCCACTACCCTGCTCAGTGTCACATTTACCCCATGGTACAACGAACCATCCAGCAGAAGAAAGAAGTAATGAAAGGAGCCCTCATGGAAATTTTAGAAGAAGTTGTGATGAAGGAAGATGTGGAGGACACACCTAAAGAGGACCCGAGTAAACCCTGCACTAAGTCTTGCTATTCATGTGGAGAAGAAGGACACATCTCCCAAAATTGTTTGAATGGGGATCTAGTAGAATTCCCGACAGAGGAAGTAGAGTATGACCCACAGGAAATAGAAGCCCTAATTGGAATGGAAAAGTCCAGAAAGAGAAGCGGAGTGGATTCCAGGAAGGATCTGAGTCATATCACCTATTTACAGGTGCAAGGAGTCAGGGCACTACCTCAACAATTGCCCAAAAAGGAAACCTCGATACTTGTCAGAAGTAATATGTTTTCGTTGAAATGAAGCAGGGCACTTTGCCAGAGATTGTCCCAAAGAGAAGGAGACTTGTGATAAATAGTTGAGTCTGTGAGAAGTATAGTAGTAGAAGTGAGAACAACTCTTTTGTATCAAGGTGTTGAGTTGAGACATGTAATGGAAGAGCGAGATATTGTAATCATTAGAGAATAAATAAAGTTAGCATCGTTGGTATTGATAGGGATTTTATGAGTTGTTACTCTATGAAGAAGGATTTTGACCATTTTTGAGGATAAGAGAAATATGGTCTATGGAAGATTTTTGCATTTTAAGGGTAGTAGTACCCTGTAAGTACCCTTGACCCCTGGAAAAGATAAGGATACCCCACTGAGTGGATTTCGGATAAAATAAATACGAGTTTTGTCTCGATATGTGTGATGCCCCAAGAGTATGTGGGATGAAGTTGGAGACCATCAGTTGTTTGGACCAAATGTGATCAAGGAGTCAAAAGAGAATGTTAAGTTGATTCGAGATAGACTGAAGGTAGCTCAGTCCAGGCAGAGGAGGTATACAGACTCAAAAATGCAAGGAGGTAGTCTATGAAATTGGAGACAGAGCATGCCTTCATGTGTTCCCTCTGCGAGGAATTAAACGATTTGGAGTTAAGGGAAAATTGGCCCCGAGATTTGTAGGATATACCGAGTTTTGGAGCATATGGGAGAAGTGGCCAACAAGTTGGAGTCACTCAAAGGACTGCCAGGAGTTCGTGATGTGTTTCATGTTTCCCAGTTGAAGGATTGCCATGCAGAGATGGCCAATATTCCCATGTAAGGACGCTTGACCCTGGAAAGGATAATGATGTTCCATGAAGTGGAATATGGACTTCATAAGTATAAGTTTTTATCTCGATATGAGGGATATCCCACGAGGATGAAGAGATGAATTACCATTGGATATAAAGGAGGTATGATGTTGGAAATATGGATCAATGGAAATTCCATGATGAGTCTGAGTAATCATGTCCTAGTTTGGTGCCAATAGAAGGAAGGAAGACAATACAATTGGATAGATTTAAGAATACTAGGAAGTTGGAAGTTGGAATAATGATCAGTTGCCCGATGATAAGTTCAAGGACTACAAGTGATGAGATGGGCCATAACCCACAGGCTCCAGGACCTACCAAGAAGCAAGCACATTCTTGCTGAAGGAAAAACCCTAGAGGAAGATACGACGTTTATCGGCAGACAATTTTATAGGAGTAACGCAAAACCTGAGAGTTGTGAAGGAACGATAGATGTTTGTTTGGCTTGCAGAATCAATGGATTATTCCGAACGCAGTTCGTGGACAAGAGAAATTCTGCAATGCTTGTGAGGATGACCGAGTGTTAGAATGCGAGATTCGCTAAACCATATACAAGGTAATGATTTGGGTGCGGGATGGATTGATCACCATACTGACTTACTCTTATTATTCGCCTTGCTATGTGGGATGGTAAATCTGAGTGACTTACCTATAGTAAAGAGACGACGATCAAAACCCTGTTTAAACTTAGAATGGCATAAGTATTTTTCCCTTGTACACGACAGTTGTTGCCAACCGTAGGTTATACGGTGAGGATCAACCCAGACCCATTTCCTGCAGGAGAAACCATAAATTGTTGACCACCATGAGATATCGATAGTTGTTTAGTTTTGGCGCCAGACCCGTCAACTAAGAAGACCCAGTCTCGGAATAACCTTACCAAGATGAAAGGACAAAAGAATTGAGGAAAAGGTTATGCCGTTACCGGAAGAGCCCAGAGAAAGGAATTATACTAAAGATCTGTGAAGACCGGCCCTGTCAAGAATAAGGATGGAGTATATGAGTATTGATGGGACTGTAACCATGCTTCTAAGGGTGGTAGCACCCCAGATCCCGTGTGATGATCATTGGATTTTGAAGAGACCCCGAACCTAACCTATTTCTTTCTAGCCTCTCCGAATCTCGAGGACGAGATTCCTTTTAAGGGTGGTAGGTTTGTAACATCCCAAAATTCTAAATTTTGGAATGTTATTATAAATAGATAGATTGATTGATTGTTTGATTGTTGTGTGATTGATTGAGTGAAATTCGAAACTTTTTGAAAGTTAAATGAGAGGGAATAAAAGGACTTTCCCAAACTTTCACCTTTTGCATTTTGATCTCCGTGAATTCGAAGTCTTTACAAATACAAAACCCTAGATGACATGACTTCTTCCATTTCAATAAATGAAAGGGGTGTTTGAAAATATTTGAATTTCTTTTGGAAAAATATTTCCAATTCTGAAACTTTATGCAACTCAATGATTTTCACGAGAGAAGATAAAATGACTTCTTCAAATTATATGAAATATGAGTTGGGAGTTTCAAAGAAACTCAAATTCAAAATCCATTGAAATTATTTTTTAATTTGGACTATTTGAGTTTTATTCAAATTATTTTTCTCCAAAAACGAAATACATGGAAAATAGGGTAACATGATTCCCTACAATAGAAAATTGGAGAAAAATTAATTTGAAATCATTTTGGTATTTTTAAAATGATTTTTTGTTGGATTTTAATAGACCAGTAGCACTCTTTGATTTATCTGAATTTGTGTGGATTTTATTTGGCATTATAAAAATGTCCATGTTGTCGAAAATCTTTTTCTGCAAATTTTGGTATATTATATGCCTATATAATATTTTATTTCTGTTTTGTTTTTATTATTTTATTTTGTCTGGAAAATGTTTTTTTTAAACTTCTTCGTCCTAGCTGGGCCGAAGCCCAGCCGGCCCAGCGCCGCGCCGGCCCACTCCGGGTCGTCCCCGATCTCCAGCGGGAGACCCGCCCGACCACGTCGCTGGAGACCGCCTCGCCCACGACTCCGCCGCCGCCTTCGTTTGCCCCTCCTCCACGCCTCTCCCCCCCTATAAAGTCGCCGCCCCGGGCCCCGTCTCTCTCTCTGCCGCGCCGCGCCGCCCTTCCCGCAGATCATCGCCGCCTCCTGCTCCAGCCGCCGCCGCCGCAAGTGAGCCGCCCCGCCGCCTAGTCCGCTGCCCCGCCTCGCTGCTCGCCGCCGCACTGTCGCCCCGCGCAGCCGCCGTCGCCCGCACCTCGCCGGAGTCGCGCCGCCTCGCCGGAGTCCGTTTGTCGCCGCCTTTGGTTTTTCATCGGAAAGCCGCCCCGAGCCAGTAAAACCGATAAAACCACCCGGTTTTATTTTATTAACTTCGGTTTTATATTTTAGTCGGTTTTCCTTTTTTTAGTTAGATTTATTTAGTGAACGTTCGCTAGTTTAGGTTATGTAGCGAACGCGTTCATTAGATTAGATCTGTTTAGAGGGCGTTCGCTCGATAGATTTTTCCTTTTTCTTATTAATTTCGGCCAGGGACCTATCTGTGATGTTTTTTCTTTACAGATTAGTCCCTAATCTTCAAACGATCACAACTTTTTACTCGTTTATCCAAATCCAACGAAACCAACGCTCACATCTTTGTTATGATCCCCTCTATCCAGTAATCTAACTCAAACATGTTTTTGAAAAGTTTAAAATTTGAATTAGATCAGATTTGAATTCAAACTTCGTTTGATCATAACTTGAGTTTCGTAGCTCCGTTTGAGTTGATTCTTTTTGCAAATCGAAGCCTTTGACCTAAACTTTATGATAAGGCCAAATTCACATAATTTTGGTACTGCTAGAAATTTTTTTATGTTGCAAGAGTTATTTGCTTGGTTTTGATGTTTTCCGAATCGTCTTCTTTGTTCTTTCTGATCTTTTGAGTGATTGCTTATGTGTGGTTACTATTGCTTGCTTACGATAGATTGACCGGAGTGTGACAAGTAGAACTATCAAGAGTTTTGAGTGTGAATCATCTTCATCAACATTGCAGGCAAGTTCACACTTTGATCATATCCCCTTTCATACCCGGTTTTATTGCATTAGATCAATCCTCAAACATTGCATGATTAGGATCTAATTAAATTGTGGGATGGGAAGTAGTTGAGGTAGTACCTATTACCTGCTTATTAACAAACCCTTGGGAGTTACTTTTACGTTATGCTTACATTGCCATGCTATGCTCGTAGACGTGGATTGGGTTTTTGAGAGTATTCATGACAGATGTGAGATTGTTAATTAATGGTTTACTTAAGGTGGCAACTTAAACACACATCTGGGTGGATAGAGGTACCTGGGTATTCCAGGATTGCTTGTCTAGGCACCTGGGTAGACCAGGATTGCCTTTTTTTTATGGACCGCCACCCAGGCTCAAAGGGATCATGAGATTTTTCATACTAGAAACTTCTGTGTGCAGCCACAAGCTATTATGGGCTCTAGCATAGTTGATTAATTCGTGTGAACTCTTACAGGGTAGACTAGCAGATGTAGGGGAAAGTAGGTGTAACGGTTTATCCATCGTAAGGTGCTAGCGCTTCTGAAAGACTATGTCTCGGTCATCCGTCTTCTCAAACACCATGTAGTGCGAGAAACCAAACGGATGCGATCGAGTCTTGTGGGGAAAAGTGCGCAAACCTCTGCAGAGTGTATAAACTAATCATGGTTAGCAGTGTCCCCGGTTATGGACATCTTGAGTATCTAGTACCTGGATTATCATGTGAATCTCATCACGTTACTTTAAATGAATATTGTTGGGTTTTAATGATGATGCTTAATTGGGATTGAGAATGCTGCCAACCATTCTCAATGTTCAACAACCACCATGATAGTTAAATAAAATTTATTCCTTTGCAGTAGGGAAAAATTGGCTTTTCGCAAAAACCTTATAACCGTAGAGCTTTTCCACCAGCCATATATGCATGTAGTGATAGCCATTATTCATCATTGCTCTACAGTGTGAATTTGCCAGTACATTCAATGTACTGACCCTTTGTGGCTACAACGTCTCATGTTGCAGGATTTCTTACGACGAGTAAGTGATACGTTAGGGTTACGACTTCTACACTCAACTTTGCCGTTGGTGTTGATGGGAATCCACAACCTTGTTACTTCCGCTATTTGGATTGAGGTAATAGTATTTACGTTAATTATACATGTGATTTACCTCTGTTATAAATCCTCGAGTACTGTGTGTGTCAGCATACCGATCCAGGGATGACACTTAAGCACAGAGACTTGATCCATTCGTGTCGGGTCGCTACAATAAAAGTGAGCGTAAATGGTATTGCAATGCTAGGACACAAGGCCTAGGGTTCATACTTTCACTAGTGCAAGTTCTCTCAACAATAATAACATAATTGGATCATATAACTATCCCTCAACATGCAACAAAGAGTCACTCCGAAGTCACTAATAGCGGAGAACAAACGAAGAGATTATGGTAGGGTACGAAACCACCTCAAAGTTATCCTTTTCTGATCGATCTATTCAAGAGTCCGTAGTAAAATAACATGAAGCTATTCTTTCCGTTCGATCTATCATAGAGTTCGCACTAGAATAACACCTTAAGATACAAATCAACCAAAACCCTAATGTCACCTAGATACTCCAATGTGACCTCAAGTATCTGTGGGTATGATTATACGATATGCATCACACAATCTCAGATTCATCTATTCAACCAACACAAAGAACTTCAAAGATTACCCCAAAGTTTTGGTTTGAAAAATAGGTTAGTTAGGGTTTATCTATTTAGATAGTATAGAAGATGAGATTACTTTGCCTATACTTTAAGATTATTTTTCGAGAAAATGCAAAAGACTTTTGTGTTTCATTGTATTGGAAAGAAGGGGTTTGGTACAATCCTCCTAGGAGGCAGATTTACAAGGTGAGTACATGCACACTAGTGGACATCCCAGGTCTATGGCAAGATGGCCCGGAGCCCTAAGGCTCCAGCTCTGGCCTAGAGTGCGGCCTCTTCCTTAATCCTAGCAGTCAGGGAGGTAGCCGACGGTGGTGCGCCCTCAAACACGCATCCATTGCGATGCTTCCAAATCATCCAAGGGACGAGCAAGGCAGCGGAGGCCAATCCCTTGTGCATAGGTTTAGGGGTGTCATCTCTTGCAGAGCCACCAGTCATGGAGAGTGGCATCATCATTGGACAGCGGGCAGGAGAGGCACAGCCATGAGAGGATCTCGTGCCACACTTCACACTGAAAGGGCACTCCAAGAGAAGATGATGAATCGTCTCTGGAGCCTGATCGCAAAGTGGGCAACACTATGGGTGTGGCAGGTTGCGTCGTGCTAGGCGGTCGGTCGTCCAGCACCGATCGAGGTTGGCAAGCCAGTGGAAGAAGCGCACCCGAGGCGGTGCCCAGCACTTCCAGGTAAGCTTCCAAGCCTAGCATCTGGTGGAGCCATGAAAAGTGGCAAGGTATGCGGACTTGGCGGAGTACTCGCCGTTCGCGGTCCACTTCCAGTGAATGCAGTCTGGTGCATCGCTGAGGACAGTTTTGGCGAGCATGTGCCAGAGGCGTAGGTATTCTCCAATCTCCGAGATGCCAATCATGATATGGATGTCCGTGGCCCATTGGTTCGCATGAAGGCCGTCCTCTACAGTTTTGGACTTGCGATGCTGTTTGGGGATGAGAGCATAAAGGAGAGGCGCTATCTCGCGGATCGCACGCCCTTTGATCCATCTGTCCTCCTAGAACAGGGTGTGTTGGCCATTGCCAATAGTCATGGTAGTGGAGGCGAAGAAGAGCGCGCGCTCCTCGGGCGCGAATTGCAAGTCAAGGCTGCTCCAGGCCCTGCTATCATCGACTCGCCTGAGCTATTGCCACCGCATGCAAAGGGCGAGGTCGGTGCGCTCGTGGTCGTGAACGCCAAGGCCATCGAACTGGATAGGCTGACAGACGCGCCGCCAGTTGACGTGGCAATTGCCACCATTGGCCTCGGCGCGGCCAGCCCAAAGGAATCCTCTTTCAATCTTCTCCAAGAGTTTGATGGTCTTCTTTGGTGGCGCAAGCATAAGGAGCTGATGTATGGGGATCGCGCTCAAGACAGCCTTGACGAAGGCAAGGCGGCCGGCTTTGTTCATGAGCCAAGCCTTCCAGAAGGGTAGCTTCCCAGCGACCTTGTCGATGATGGGTTGGAGCTGGGCAGCAGTGGGGCGACGCAGCGTGAGCGGGATGCCCAAGTAAGTGAGCGGGAATTCGACTATGGGGCATCCCAGGTGAGCAGCGCCCACGGTGTCGCAGCGGATGAGGGCCGTAGCGCTCTTCTGGAAGTTCACGTGCAGGCCGGAGGCACGCCCAAAGAGCTGCAAGATCTCCTTCACCACCGCAATATCATCCGGCGAGGGGTGGCACAGGAGAATTACGTCGTCGGCGTAGAGGGATATGGTAGGAATGGTGCGGCGCGGGTGGACCTGTTGCATGACCCGGAGCTCGACCGTGCGATGGAAGAGCCTGCCCAACGTATTGACAGTAAGGACGAAGAGCTGCGGGGAAACTGGATCACCTTGGCGCAGTCCACAACGGTTCCAAATCGATGGTCCGGGGTTGCCGTTGAGGAGAACCTTGGTGCTGGCCGACGACAAGAGAAGGGCGATCCAATCAAGGAAGCGGTCGCCGAAGCCATGGCATCGCAGCACCTCGAATAGGAAGGCCACGAGATGGAGTCGAAAGCCCGCACCAAGTCAAGCTTCAGAAGCACGCGAGGGGCACCAAGCTGGTGCATTAGCCGCGCGGATTTACGCACTAGGATGAAGTTGTCGTGAAGACTTCGCCCGGGGATGAATGCGTTCTGGACGTTGCTGACAAGGTTGTTGAGCTTGGGAGCCAGGCGGAGCGAAAGCAGCTTGGACAGGACCTTCGCGACAATGTGAATTAGGCTTATGCGCCTATAATCCCCCAGGCCATTGGCATCGTGATGCAGAGCATCCTACAATCATCCCCATGTACACTCAAGCATATGCCTTTGGACCTAAGGTGAACTCGCTCCTTTCCGAATCTTCCCTTTCCGCATGTAAGACATGGATGCTACTTCAAGCGCAGACCTTGTGCATACTCAGGTACACCCGAGGAGTCCAAGGAGAGCCCAAGGACCAAGGCCAAGCGTGCGCGAGAGCGAAGGAAGGAGAAGGAAGAAGAGTCTGCTGCTACAGCAGCCGGACATCCGGCCATGGCCCGGACATCCGGCCCTTCACGAGCCGCCAGACATCCGGCCCAGGTCCCGGAAATCCGGACACCGCCGAACCCGAGAGCAACAAGACCAACCCCGTCAGCCCGGACATCCGGCCCCTCCAGCCCGGACATCCGGTCCTCCACGAACGCCCGGACATCCGGGCCGTCGCCCGGACATTCGGACTTCCCTGCCTGCGTGCAGTGCATCTGGGCCGAGGCCCATGTACCCCTTCACCCCTTAGACTATATATACTTCCCCTCCACCTACGTTTTAGGGTTAGCGTTGTGATAGCTCATTTGAGAGATAGAGCTTCGCTCATCCATATCGGATCTACTCCATGAGAGAGACCGCGGCCCTCTACGGAGAAGATCCACCTTGGATTCAAGACCCCTCAAGGAAGATCCCCTTGTGGATTCAAGACCTCCTCACGGAGAAGAACCGGTTACCTCTTGTATCGTCCGTTGTTGACTTTGGATCTTGTATCTCCCTTTGTGTTCATGGATCTAGCGCATGTGTGATCATTCTTGTTGGTTTGAGTGTTCTCTCGTGTTTCCCCTCGTGATTCCCCTCGTTTCCCCCCTCGTGTTCTTCGTGTTCTTCATGGGATCCGCTCCTTTCGTGAAAGATCGGGCCACTAGGGTTCTACCCTACATCACATCGGCGCGCTTGGGGAGGAGCGTAATTAGCGCCTGGTTAAGGCAGCTAAACCCTCATCCACGCAGCGCGTAAACCTGGTCAAAGATGCATCAGAGGTCGTGCTTGATGACCGGCCAGCAGGAGCGGAGGAACTCCGCGGTGAAGCCGTCAGGGCCGGGCGCCTTGCGAGACGGCAAGCTCTTGATGGCTTGCCAAATCTCATCTTTGCTGAATGGCGCGTCGAGGTCCTCCGGGTTTGAGGGCTCAATGAACTGTGACAGGTCAATGGTGCAGTCACGCGGCGCGTCCATCCCAATCCGGCTGTCAAACTGCTCGAAAGTGGCCGCGGCCATGTCGCTAGGATCAGTGAGCACAGCGCCGTCGACAGAGATGCCATGGATCCAGTTCTTCTGCTTGCGGTACGTGCACTGGCGATGGTACAACGTAGTGTTCGCGTCGCCGTCTTTGAGAGATGCAATGCGTGCGCGCTGTCGGGCGATCGTCCGCTCAAGGGAAGCAAGGCCAAGGTAGGAGAGCTTGATCTGACGATGCAGCCAGTCTTCATGCGGTGATAGGGCACGCTGTTCTTGTGCGGCGTCGAAGAGGAGCAGCAGCTCACGAGAGATCGCAAGCTAGTCTCGCACGTTGCCAATGGAACACGCGCTCCAGCTGGTGAGCTTACGCGCTGTGGCCTGCATGCACCGCATGAAACGCGGGAACGGATCGGCGTCATCCACCGAATTCCACGAGGTCGCCACGATCTCCGGGAAACCGGTGAGGCGAGTCCAGTACTCCTCGAAGTGGAATCGTCGGTGCGCTGATGGGAGAGGCGAGCAATCGAGCAAGAGGGGGGAGTGATCCGAGACGACCGAGGCCAGGCAATGCAGGTGGCATTCGCCATGCAGCTCATCCCAGTCCCTGGAGCACAGCACCCTATCGAGATGGACCAAGGTGGGCGGGCTCTGCTAATTGGACCATGTATAGCGCCGGCCGCTGAGGTAAATCTCCTTGAGCGCGAGGTCGCTGAGGACGTGTCGGAACCGCCCCATCATTATCCTATTGAGATTGTTGTTGCTCTTGTCCTCGTCACGGTAGATCATATTGAAGTCTCCGCAGATGAGCCGTGGACCGGGGCAGGCATCGCAGACGTCCCGGATCTCCTGCAGAAAAGCGATCTTGGCGTTGTTGTCCTGGGGGGCCATAGATGATAGTGAGCCACCACAGCATGCTTGTGCTACCAGGGGTCGTAACCCGGGCGGAGATGGTGTTGGTGGTGAACATCGGGTCCGTGATCGTCACGTCCCGGCTCTTCCACGCCAGCAGGATCCCGCCACGGGTGCCGCTCGCTAGCAGATAAACATATTCATCAAACTCAGATCCCAATGTCTCAAGGACAGTCGACGAGTAGACGAATTCCATTTTAATCTCTTGGAAACAAGCGATCGAAGCACTGGAAGTTACAACAAGCGAGCGAACTGCCGTACGTCTAGCACGGGCGTTGAGGCCGCGAACGTTCCAATTGATGATTTTGAGGCCGTGATCCATTAGGTAGAGGTCGGCGAATGGGCACGCATCGGCACGGCTAGGCCTCGATCGGGCTGCCCAAGATCACCGTGGTGATAGGCGTCGTGGACGGGTCGGCGGGTAGCACGCGGCCAACAAGCGCGGCAATGGCCGTCAACACGGCATGAGAGAGGGGCGCAGCAAAGACCCCATCGTATGCCTTCATGGCCTCGGCGGAGATCACTTGATCGGTGCCGATGATGCCAAGGGTGCGCAGTATCTGGACCTGCGCACGGCGCTCAGCGGTAGGCGGCACGCCAGGCTTGGCCTTCGCAGCGGTGGCAGATCGTCCGCGGCGCGGCGAGAAGTTCAGGGGCTGCCGGCGTCGTTTGCGCGCAGGGTTGGGGAGGGTTGAGCAAGTCTGCTTTGTTGTCGCGGCGAGGAAGTCTCCAAGGGTCCAGGAGCTGACAGGGGTCGGCTGTCTGGTTCGTCGCAGAGTGATTGGCAGCGTGGCAAAACGCCCTGCGCTGCGCATGTGAGGCGCATAGGACACAGGGGTGGATTGCAGCGTTGACGGGCTTGGGGAAGAGGGCATGCTGGCATGGGCATTAGGAGGCGTGGGCCTTTGCAATATGCGTCTCGGTTCCTGGGCCGCGGGGGAGGGACAAGCCAAGTCAGCGTCCCCGATGGCGGCGGCAGGAGGGGCGAAGGCGCGATGAATGGAACCACACGACCCGCGTCCCGCATAGCCGAGGAGGGGCTGGCATGCAGCTCAGCCAGGGCCACGGGGGTTGACGAGGGTGCAACATCACGCGTCGCAGTGGCAGGGCCGGCATGCAAAGCAGCAGGTACTTCATTGGCCACATGAGCTGACGAGGGCAAAGCATCGCTTTGCCCCGACAGCGGATCAACCTCGGGAGCAATAGGGAGCGAGTCCGGGACCTCACTGATCGGGGATAAGCTGTCCGGATCCCCAAGCGTGCAAGCATTGGCCGTGGTGGGTCCATCGCTAGTTTGGCTGTCTCCCTGCGCGCACGACGACGCGCAAGACTGGGTCGTTATGGGCCCGGCTGCAGGAGGAGTGTGGGCGGGCGCCAATTGGTTGTTGCCAGCTGTCGGGGTGGCAAGCACCACCGCTAGGGTGGGCGACCCGGTCGGCTTGGGATCCGCTGCAGCTGCAGCTTTGGCCAGCGCAGCCTGAATCCTAGCGCGCTTTTTCTTTCCGCCCCGCTTTCCTCTTTTGGCTTTGTGACTAGGGGTGGGCCCCAGCATGCGGCCATGCATCCATGCATCTGGCACGGGACGGTACGGGCGGAGGCGCATGCGCAGCCGCGGCTGCGCGGGACGCCAGCCAGCCAGGGTCGACCGCCTCGCCATCGGCCCGTAGGCGGCCTCTGGAGCAAGTCCAGCTGGCAGAGTCTACCACCATGCCATCGGCGCGTCCGTCGGGGGCGGAGGTTGGGCGGCGACGTTTTCGGCCACGGCGGCGTTGCTGCCCGCGTCCATGGCAACAACCAGCGGCGTCGTGCGCGCTGCCACGAGCATCGCCATCACCATTGCCATCGCCATTGGCAACATCATCAACCACCCTAGGAAGGGCAGCGGACCTCACTAGCCGGATGGAGATGGGGTACTCCAGAGTGCGGACGGCCGGAGGCAGGTCAGGGCGGATGCCGGGGACGTGCTCGACAATCTCTAGGATGGCATCCCGGCGAATGGAGGCCAAGTCCCGCACGCGCCTGGTGAGCCGGAATGTGGCAAGGTCAGCGCGGGAACGCGTATCCGGGTGCAGCCGCTCAACCCAACAGCCAGTCCCAAGGATGTGCTCGGCCGTGGATAGGTGCCATGCCTGCGCCGGGATGCCGCGGAGCTCGAGCTGCACAGAGAATGCAAAGCTCCCAGCAATGGCGTGGGCGAGCTTGCACCAAGGGCGAAGCAGTAGGGTAAAGTGGGTGGAGTTGATGAGGTGGTCGCCGGCCATCCGGTCCATGATCAGCCGCGAGGAGAAGATGCTGAGAAAGTCCTCCGGGACGTGCTTGTGTACAGTGAAGTCGCCAGGCTGCAGGTCGAACATGGCATGCAAGGTTGCCTCCACGTCGGCCGGGGAGACAGAGGGCCTGGTGCCGGTGATGGTGGCCACCATGCCGCGCGCAAGCACCTCCTCCGCCTCCTCCATCTCGATGGAACAAGCGATGGTGACACGCGCCGGCGCAGAGGCGGGCGGCGGGGTCGGCGGTGGGGTGTTGCGCGGCGGAGCGGGGGAGTTGGGAAGGGGGGTTGCACGGCGGGGTGTCTGGCCCACGACGGTGAGCCGCCAGAGGCTGCGCACGATGGTCACCGGGCAGCAGCGTCTCACAACAGCTGGACTCGTGGCCGGAGATGAGGCAGCGACGGCAACGCGCGAGATTGGTGCAGGCCCGCACTTGGTGTCCGGCCTCCAGGCACCTGAAGCACAGGACGGCGACTTCCTTAGGCGACGGGCTGCGACGGCGGCGATGGGAGGGAGGGGTGGCCGCGCTTCGCGCGCGCGGGCGACGGTTCCTCCGCCGCGGCTGCTAGAATCCATCGGCGTCGAGCACAGGGCCTCCATTGACGCGATGGACCTCCGAGCATGGTCCCAGGCGAGCGACGGCCGGAACGCGGGCGGCCGGCACAGTCGAGCGGAGCGGCACCAAGGCTGAGGAAGCAGGGGCCGGGCGAGACGCGGCCGGCGAGGGGGGAGGAGCACGGGGCCGGCGGGGTGCTGACGACCTCGCGGTAGGAGCACGAGTCAAAGGACTCGCCCGCAAACCGCTCCAACGGATGCGACCGTCAGGGCTAGAGTCACCGGAACGGGCATCGGCGAAGGCCATGGCCAGGGGGGAAGGGAAGGGTAGGAGGGAGGTCTACCAGCGAGGATTCGACGGCGGCGAGGCTGGTGGGGGGCTAGGCTAGGCTAGGGAGCGGGGAGGGGAGTGGGAGCGGAGCGCCATCTCTCACCATACTTTAAGATTATGACTGCCCAACAGCGCAAAGGTGAAACTAACCAAACTATAAATGCAAATTTCGTGTGGATTATGTTAGCATCTTATGGAGAAGGTCCACAACATGCATTCGGTTTTACAATTAGGTCGAATTAACCATCACATCAACTTCTGCTTTTGAATCCTATCATGGCAATTCTCTTGTATCTCACATCAACTGATGCTCATTTGCCAAAGTACTAAACGTCCCTCCCTTGGTCAACTGACAGTTCTCCCGTAGCAGATCGAAGCAATGTACAGATTCTTGGCCCATTTATCCTGCAAGTAGATTCCAAGGTTAACTTGGCACAGCAACAGAAGAAGCTAAGGTACTGAATTCCGGAGACAAGCATCATACCGCCATGTAATCTACTGCTCCCTCCGTCCCATAATATAAGACCGTTTTTGACGGAGTGTCAAAAATGCTCTGATATTATGGGACGGAGGGAGTGGTATGTAATAGTAGAGGATATGAAGAATCCCTGGTATTTTATGACAAGAGTAACACTATTGTATGAGCTGCTAAGGTACCTTTACATGGTTGCTGGGAAAGGCTGAGGTCCGTAGAGTTTCTTGTGTCTCGTCTACTGGTTTCCGTTTTGGCTTGCTCAAGATAAAAGCGGCTTGATCACCGGTAGCTGCTGAAGAAGTTATTCTGTAACCATGCTCCCATCGCCGATGGATGCCTTCACTTGGATACAGGAAATCCAACTCAACAATCTGAAATTGCATAAAGAACTTAGCCTCGTAAACTAGCCATGCTATAGTCACTGGAAAATTTACAGAAATCTATACTGGGACATTAACCGAATGGACAATTTCATATGGCTAACAATGCCAATCAAGTATTCTGACCTGTTCAGAATAGCCAGAGTTCCTTGACATGACTACTCCCCAGCGATTTCCAGCTGTGGCCATAGATGTTACATGAAAACCTTCTTTCCACTTTTTATTGATCCACTTGAAGGGGAATGATTCGCTAACCTTGTACGATTGTTGAGTGTAAGGAGTTCCTGCAAACATGACACAGAACAAGTTATATCATATTATGAATAACCCTGTGAACAATGACATTTATGGGAGGTACCAAGCTAAATACGTACAAACAAAACATTTGGTTTTTTCTTTGTCGTCAACAAAAATATTGCCACAAAATACAAATTTAAGTGGCAAACCTGATTGATATAAAATCGTAAGCCACAGACCTTTAGACATTACAACCAATGAACTTCCGTTCAATGCTCCAGCTATTACTGTTATGTAGAAACTTTTCTCCCACTGATCCATTATCCAGTCCTGTGTATTGGAAACAGAATTAGGAATCCTCACTCGGTAATTTATCAACAGCACTAATCAATAATAATCATGCTTTATGAGACTACCATACCTTGTGTAGAAAAACAGGTGAGAGTTCATAAACCTGAGAACCGAAACCAGTTCCTGCATCCATAATGAGAGCCCAAAGGTTTGCTGAAGAAGCCACACAACTGATGTATAGACCATCCTCATTACCCTTTTCTATATGCTGTTGAAGCCTGTTGTCAGCAACATTGTAATGATACCTAACAAAGAGAATCAACATATATTGGCTTTAATTTCCGTCAATACAATGCCAAACTATTTATATTTACTTTATAACCAATGTATTAAACAAGGGACTGACAATGAGATATTTCAAAAAGTAAAGGCATGGATACTACGCAAAGAAATATGTGTACATGAAGAAGCGCAAACTGAAAGCCTTAATCACTAGAAACTACAAGCACAGTTAATACCTCTACCAGTACATAAGGAATTGTGCAAACTAGTTACTTGGAGGCCATGGCCACAGATATTTGAATTCTTAGATGGTTACTTTGCCTGCTGTTGCATGTTAACTACAGACAGATGGTTTAAACTCGGGTAATAGGTGTAACAAGAATATCTTGCCTAAACTGAACAAAGAAAACATGGGAAGCAGTAATACGACAATTAACGGGTTTGCTGAACTTCAGTCGACTGAGACTCAACCAAGAATCAGTAGACTGCTTAGCCGTTGGACCTTTGCGTGGAGCTTCGTGCTAGACTGTATTAACTTCATGGATAAGGCAATGAATTTTGGAATTACCACTTAAAAACAGATATCAGAAGTCCAATGATGTCAATTAATCATATTCGTATCATCTACTTTATTTCAAACATCAATTAGTGTAATTACCGCTGCTTCATAGGGCGCCTGGCATTGTAAACTGAAATCCACTGTGATGCTGGGCTCCCTAATCTAACTTTCTTCTTAGGCTGATCATCTTCTTCATGATTTACAGGTAGCCTTCCACGTTTTTGCCCCACCTAGAATTTGGGGAAAAGGTTCATAACAAGACACAGAAGAAGCAAGCTAACCAAACATGACAGTGAAAGTACAGCAACACAGACCTTAAGGGCCCCATCAATTCTGATGGGCCTTGACGCAGGTGATTCAATCAAACTTTCAAAGAGAGAAATAAGTTTGGCGTAATTTGGCTCTTCATCAAATTTCATATTTGTGACAGACTCAAGAAACTGTTTGAACGGAGGTGGGCAGAAACTGCATAACATATCCGGAGAGGTAGCCATTTTTTTCTTGCAAACAAGGAAACTCTTGGTATCTCCCTGTGATGTCAAGAAAGTAACATTTGGAACAGACCTAAGTGAACACCTGGAAAATATAGTGAAGTTAACGCAATAGGTATAATTAAATCTACCTGGTAGCCTTGCCAAGGCAATCTTCCTTTTATTAAAAATATAAGGGTGTATGCCAATGACTCTAAATCATCCCTCCTACTACCTGTACGACCTAGATGAGCATGAGCACTTGCATATCTAATTGTCCCCCTAGTAAAAACGAAGAAAAAAGGGTAAGTAAAGAAGTACCATAGGCGAAAAAACAAGTACGCATAGGGAAAATAACCAACCTAAAGATATCAGGCCTTTGATCATAATCAACATGTTGACCTGACGAATCTCTCCACTTTGATGCTGCACAGTTTAGACATCACCATATCAACACAAATCAGTAATGAAAGAAAAACACACTAATCTGGTTTAAAGAAAAGTAGAAGACTATGACCCTGAGTTATGTCATGAAATATTGCGATGAAATAGAATTTGTTGATTAATAGAATACCTAAACCAAGATCAATAAGGAAAAGCTTCTTCTCCTCAGGTGATCCAGGCAGACCAAGCAGAAAGTTCTCTGGTTTCACATCACCATGAACAAACCTAACAAAAATAGGATGTGTTAACAAGAATGAACAGCGATGCATTGGTTGAAGATAACTTTAAGCTACCCTTTGGAATGAAACTTCTCAAGAATTGATATGGCTTCTACAGCAATGCAAGCAGCCATATGTGGAGACATCCTGTTGGAAGTGTTAAATCTTTTAGTACAGATTACAGAAGAACTTTGTCTTCAATAAAGTATACAATGTCAAAAGGAACAAGAGGATGCTCACGCTTGTCCCAGCGAATTCCATACATCCCAAAGACTGGGACCAAGGATATCCATTACCTAGTTATTTTTTCAATATGATCAATTTTAAAAGAAAAAACAGCCTACCAGTCTAGATGATTAACTTAAATAAACTCACAAGGATATAGTAGTCGCCCTGCCGGCCCTTATAGTGGACTGCCGGTACACCATAGCAGCCGTTGAGAGTCCTTGTTACAGAAAAACCCAATGCTCACTGATCAGAAAGTTCAAGAGACGAAGAGAATAGCATAACTACAAAAAGGAGTTGACTGTCCAAAGTACGTACTGATAAACTTGCCACTCATATGGGGGGACAAAATTGCACCCTTTACTACTCCGGTGCTCAAACTTCAATGCAACCTACATAGTTATTATCCGTAGTTTTGATTAATGTGACAAAAAGCTGCCTTTTTTTCATAAACATTTTTAGAGCAAACAAACCTCATATGCATGAGGACCAGTGCGAGCAGTCCCACCAGATACCCTTCTACCAACATACACTTGACCAAAGCCACCTTTACCTAGTTTCCTGTCAGTTATATACACAGGAGAATTACCTACATGAACCTGCAGAAATGACATGGTATTAGGAGCTTCCAAATAGCAGAACTGACAACTCCGACAAAGCGACAAATAAGACATTGCATGTCCCTCATAGCATCATCTAGAGCAGAATTTTCAGTGAGGCGAAATTGTGCAACGAGGCAATGGACCTAGCTGTAGCCTGTCATTACACAGAGACCTACATTGCAATGTAAGAAGGCAATTTTGCAGTTCATCTACTTCTGGGCCATGTGCAACTATATTCGAACTACAAGGACTTAAAGAAGTAGCATGTTTTTCCATGACAATTCGCTGTTTTGTGTATTGGATTGGATCAAGATAACGGACCTGTCAAGTGGGATGCTGCCAAGTAGCACAACTGGCAACTATGACAAATAAGATATTGCAGGTCCCTCATAGCATCATCTAGGGCAGAATTTCCAGTGATGCAAAGTTGTGCAACAAGGCAATGGATTTAGCTGTAGCATGTCATTATATGCATAGAGATCTGGATTTCCGGATGCAAGAGGGTAATTCTGCAGTTCGTTTACTTCCGCGCCATGTGAAACTATATTCGAATTACGTAGGCCATATTAACTACTCCCTCCGTTCCAAAATAGATGACTCAACTTTGTACTAACTTAGTACAAAGTTGAGTCATCTATTTTGGAACGGAGGGAGTAACTGGTAAGCTTTTTCTAGATCTACAACAGAAATATTTGACAGTTTAGGTAAACTATTTAACCGTAGCAATGTCTACCCCTGAATTGATGGATGAGTCCCTAATGTGATGGCATCAAATAAGGCATGAAACAATGGATGTAATCTATGTAGGACAGAGGGACAAAGCGAAACACTCCCGAGGATCCATAATAAGTGGCGCGGTTTTGTTCAGTTCAAAACTGTGGCACTTATTTTGGACTGGATGGAGTTTTTTTTTCTGTTTTGTGCTCCGAACATACAGCATGATATCCTATGTTTAGTTTTGCAACATTAACAAAAGATGAAGGTCCTTTTGCTTGTGCCCTATGTGATCAATCTAAAACAGAATGAACATCCTAGAGAACATGAGTAAGGCGTAAACCATTGCATTAAAATTATTGAACTATAAAGTCAATTGAAAACTATGTCAGGTCACAAAATGGCGGTTCATGATAAAAAAATTATGGAAAAGAAGTACCCTCTCCGGGATTGGTGCTATTGTTGAATCGTCTTCAGTGCCGACAAGCTTCTCAGCACTTTCACCATCCATTCTCATACCTTTATTGCCGACACCCTGAGCAACCTTGTTCAAAGCAGGGTCCTTGGATTCACAAACAACTGCATGTATGGCAACAGCTTTAGGGAGGTGTTCAGAACCCAGGTTAGCATCCAAGTCAACAACTTCCGCTCCCTTTCTTGCACGCCTTGGTGCCGGCACCACTCTTCTCCAAGGAGCACCCTTTCTGCCCCTGGCAGCAGGTATATGATCGCACTTCCCTGCTCTCTGTGGAGCAGGCGGCACCGGTTTCACAGCCGGCTCTGCTTGTTGATCGTCAAGCTTCCTGAACCTCAGACGTGCTTGGCGAGTACTGCTGCGCAGTTCTGGCATCCTCTCCCCATGCAACTTAAGTCGGTGTTCGAGCTGTCGGAGCCCTTTCCAATCTACACAAGCATAAACACAGTTGAAATTGTTGATCAACATACATAACTAAATAGAACTATTTTTGTAGACACAAATGGAAATCTGGAACAAGTGTTTCATACACTAATGTGCCCACAACCGCCCAACATGGAAAAAGTCACCGCCGGTGGTAACCACAGCATACTTCGTCTTCACCGCAGCCTTTCACGAGGACGAATGCATCGATTGGCGTGGAAAAGAAAGGGAATCAATCATCTGACCACCCCCCACCCAAAAAAAAGGAGATTTCCACTGGAGATAAAAATTCCGTCTTTAGCAGTAGATCACCAGCAATCCGGCACCCAATCGGCAAGCGTACAACCCACCCAAATCCCAACTCCACTAACAGCCCGTTCTGTCGCCCAAATCCGGCGCTCACGCGCGCGCACACACACAACTGACACCATTCCTTCCGGTGCCCGATCAGCTGGCGGCGGCCAAATCGGACCACAGGCAACCTGTCAGAGCGCGATTTTCCCCAAATGGAACGCTCCCACACCTCCTGATCGCAGAGGAACACACCCAGGCGCCATTTTTGGACCGATTCTTTTTTCAAAAATATAAATGAAAAATAGGTGCAGAGACAGAGAGAGGAAGCGGGAGATCGGGGTGCGGGGATGCTCACATCGACGTAGCGGCGGCGACCGGGAGTGGAGAAGGAGGAGGCTCGATTCGTCTCCTCGGGAGCCGCGTAGTGGTGGGGGAAGGCACACGAATTGTGGAGATGGAGCTGCTGGTCTCGTCTGTATCGTCTCGTGCTGGTGGCGTTCATGTGTGGGGGGTTCGGTTTGGGTCGTGGCGCGGGGGGAATCGCCCCGTGTGAGAGCATTACTAGTAGAATCCCTAAATAGATCAAAAAAAAACCTAAATCCTCAAATCCTTGTAGCAGTTTTAAGGATTGAGAAGTGCCATTTTTTGACACTTTTAAGGGTTGAAAAATAGGGGCAAAGACTAGAACCCTCAAACCCAACCCTTAGTTTAAGGGTTGGGTTTGAGGGTTCTAGTCTTTGCCTCAACCCCAACCTTTAAAACTGTCATTTCATATATCACACATTTTATCACATTTCATCACAAATTCCATCACATTTGACATAAAACAATAATCATTCTAGTTATTATTACAACACCGAATAAAAAAATAATCATTCAAATTATTACAACAATGTTTGAACAAATTACACAAATTGTTCGAATCAAATAGGACATAGAAAAGTAAAACAAAGATACATCATGGGCCAATGCGCCACCCATCCAACTGCCAGTGGTGCTCTATTAGATCATTCCGGAGCCGACCATGAGTGGTTGCATCCTCAATCTCACGATGTATTTGAAGAAAAGCGTGTATGCGAGAAGGGTTTCTTTCCGGTTGCACACGGGTACCAACATTGTCATAGAAACAAGGAAGGTTTAAATCTCTTTCATCCTCTAGGATCATGTTGTGTAGAATCACACAACATTTCATGATGTTCATCAAGGTTTTTTTTCCCAAAACCGAGCTGGACCACGAACTATGGCAAACCTTGCTTGCAAAACACCGAAAGCTCTCTCAATATCCTTGCGGGCTGCCTCTTGTGCCTTGGTGAAATGAGCCTCTTTTCTTGTTAAGGGCACCCCATTTTTCTCCTTGATGGACTTCACAAGAGTTGCCCATTCGGGATAGATGCCATCGGTGAGATAGTATCCCATTGAGTACTCATTGTCCATGATTTTGTAGTTGCAAGCTGGAGCATCCCCAAAAATTAATCTTTTGAACAAAGGAGATCTATTGAGGATATTGATATCATTGAGTGTTCCCGACAACCCAAAAAATGCATGCCAAATCCATGTGTCCTGAGATGCTACGGCCTCAAGCACAATGGTAGCATCACGGCTTTTACCGCAATACATTCCGTGCCATGCCTTTGGGAAATTTTTCCACCTCCAATGCATGCAGTCAAGACTACCTAGCATCCCCGGTCATCCCCTTTTTTCATTGATTTCCATTAATCTCTTTGTATCTTCCTCGTTTGGTGCCTGAAGATACTGCTCACTGTACAGCCGAATGACCAACTTGGCAAACCTACGGACTGACTCCGTGGTTGTATCTTGCCCAATGCAAAGATACTCGTCGGTATAATCCGCGGGTATGCCATAAGCGAGTACCCGCATTGCCGCCGATATCTTTTGATATGCACTAAACCCCATGATACCGGCGGCGGATCTACGACGTTTAAAGTAATAGGAGGCGGCCTCACAATCGGTGACAATCTTCACAAACAAACTACGCCGCATTCGGTACCTTCTGCGGAAGAGACGAGGAGGGTATGTAGGTACCTCCGTGAAGTAGTCTTCCATCAAATGCTCGTGTCCGAGAGCGCGGTTCCGGTAGATGGTGACTCGCCCCATCTTCGACCCTCTCCTCTGATCCATCAGCTTCACGCGGTTTTCAAAGAATTGCACGTCAATGAGGAGGCTCATCATCTCGACGTCGTCGTCTTGCAACAACTCGTCGATGTCCGAATCGTCGGATGACGACCAACCCGACGAATCGGACAACGAGTCCATGTCGTTGTTGTTCACCTCCATCTACACAATACAACAAACAATAAATTGTGAGTGCCAACAATGAATCAAAAAGGAAAAAAATAAAACAAAAAGGAAGAACAGGAAGCATACCTGCGGGGAGCTCGGGGCGGCGGCGCGGCTGCCTCTGGCCCGCCTGGCCTCTGGCGCGGCGGATCGAGGAGGCCTGAGGCCGGCCGGGAGGCGGCTGGGGGCGGGAGCCGACTGGGGGCGAGGGGCGGGGCCCGACAGCTGAGGCGGGCGGGCGGGGGGCGGGGCGCGGCGGGGCGGCGGGGCAGGAGGCCGGGGGGCGGGACGCCGGGGCGGGAGGCGGCGGCGCGGGAGGCCGGGGGCCGGGGCGGCCGGGGGCCGGGGCGCGGGGCGGGAGGCGGCGGGGAAGGGCAGATCCGGCGGCAGGGAGTGTGGCGCAGGGGCGGGACTGATGGGTTTCGTAGTAATTTCAAAAAATTTCCTACGCTCACGCAAGATCATGGTGATGCATAGCAACGAGAGGGGAGAGTATGATCTACGTACCCTTGTAGATCGACAACGGAAGCGTTTGGTTGATGTAGTCGTACGTCTTCACGGCCCGACCGATCAAGCACCGAAACTACGGCACCTCCGAGTTCTAGCACACGTTCAGCTCGATGACGATCCCCGGACTCCGATCCAGCAAAGTGTCGGGGAAGAGTTCCGTCAGCACGACGGTGTGGTGACGATCTTGATGTACTACTGTCGCAGGGCTTCGCCTAAGCACCGCTACAATATTATCGAGGACTATGGTGGAAGGGGGCACCGCACACGGCTAAGAATATGATCACGTGGATCAACTTGTGTTTCTCTGGGGTGCCCCTGCCTCCGTATATAAAGGCTCAAGGGGGGTGCGGCCGGCCTAGGAGAGGCGCGCCAGGAGGAGTCCTACTCCCTCTGGGAGTAGGATTCCCCCCCCCCAATCCTAGTTGGAATAGGATTCGCGGAGGGGGGAAAAGAGAGAGGGGGGCCGGCCCCCTCTCCTTGTCCTATTCGGACCAAGGGAGGGGAGGGGCGCGCGGCCCATCTAGGGCTGCCCCTTCTCTTTTCCACTAAGGCCCACTTAGGCCCATATAGCTCCCGGGGGGTTCCGGTAACCTCCCGGTACTCCGGTAAAATCCCGATTTCACCCGGAACACTTCCGATATCCAAACATAGGCTTCCAATATATCAATCTTTATGTCTCGACCATTTCGAGACTCCTCGTCATGTCCGTGATCACATCCGGGACTCCGAACAACCTTCGGTACATCAAAATGTATAAACTCATAATATAACTGTCATCGTAACCTTAAGCGTGCGGACCCTACGGGTTCGAGAACAATGTAGACATGACCGAGACACGTCTCCGGTCAATAACCAATAGCGGAACCTGGATGCTCATATTGGCTCCTACATATTCTACGAAGATCTTTTATCGGTCAGACCGCATAACAACATACGTTGTTCCCTTTGTCATCGGTATGTTACTTGCCCGAGATTCGATCGTCGGTATCCCATACCTAGTTCAATCTCGTTACCGGCAAGTCTCTTTACTCGTTCTGTAATACATCATCCCGCAACTAACTCATTAGTTGCAATGCTTGCAAGGCTTAAGTGATGTGCATTACCGAGAGGGCCCAGAGATACCTCTCCGACAATCGGAGTGACAAATCCTAATCTCGAAATACGCCAACCCAACATGTACCTTTGGAGACACCTGTAGAGCTCCTTTATAATCACCCAGTTACGTTGTGACGTTTGGTAGCACACAAAGTGTTCCTCTAGCAAACAGGAGTTGCATAATCTCATAGTCATAGGAACATGTATAAGTCATGAAGAAAGCAATAGCAACATACTAAACGATCGGGTGCTAAGCTAATGGAATGGGTCATGTCAATCAGATCATTCAACTAATGATGTGATCCTGTTAATCAAATGACAACTCTTTGTCCATGGTTATGATGAGGACATCAATACCATTGTTACACCCACAGCCCCTACTGTTACATATACTGGACCAATTACTAGAGCTCGCGCACGCCAATTAAATTACCAGGTACTTTCGTTTCTTGGTAATGATTCTAATGTTCATGAGATTATGATGCTGCCTAAATTGGATACATTTGTTTTGCTTTCAAATGAAGGGCCTAGCTTGGAGAAGGATGAACATTGGAGCAAGAACACGCATGAAGTTGATGGCATGCGCAAGGGGATCAAGAACGGAGTTACAAGTGATGATTTCAGGACTTTGAAGCCGCCATAAGGAGTGCATGAAGCCATGGACGAAATATACAAGATGCCACTTCATAATATTCGTCCATAGGCTATTCTAGGTGCTGCGTCACCTTATTAATGGGCCAGGCCCATGTAATTTCGAAATACTTAAGTATAGGCTACTTTTAGAGTCCGTATGTGTGGGGGAAACAAGAGTTAGGGTTGGTTTCGGACCCCACCCTCAAGGGCCACGAAATTCCCCTCTCTTCCTCCATATATACAACCCTTAGGGCGTCGTTTAGACTTTGGGTTTTGTTTAGATTAAAAGTTCGCCATAGCTGCAACTTCGCGTACTTCGTTTGTGTCCAACGACCAGACCAAGACGTCACAGAACCCCACCTTGATCAATAAAGCTTTCATCTTATATTCGCAATATCCAGATTGCAATCTCAGTTTCTTGCTTGTTCTTCGTTTGCTCGCAGGAAACAGGCCCTCGTGGTCAGGTTGATCGTGCTCCGGCGTGGTCAATAACCCCTCGGAAGTTGGTTTAGCGATTGCTAAGGCGCGACGTCTCGCACGTTCGTAGTCGGATCGTCAAGGTCGACTCCCACAGAAAACGATAGCCACCATCTCATCGAAACATCGGGACACCTTTGCCTCTATCAAGTGGTATCAGATTTCCAGGTTGCTCGGTGAGATTTTACAGTTTTCCGTAGATTAGATCGAGTCTGTTCTTCATACCTACAGTCCACGAAAAAGCCACACAAAAAAAAAATAGGGTTAGTTCATCATATCCGAACCAATCTGAGCCTTTGCATAATCTTTTTAGGGGTTTTGCTTTGTTGAATTTGCGGTTGCATCGTCGTGTCAAGTTGCTGGTCTTAGAGTCTAGTCTTTTAGAGTTTCGAGTTCTGGTCACAAGTTGTCACGCCGCCGCCGCACCATCATCATCGCCCATCTACCACTTTTGCTTATCCGCCACCGCTCTGAATCCATATCCATATACCACCACCAATCCGTATCCATATACCACCATCAATCTCTATCCATATACCACCACCGCTACCATATACCACCACCGCTGCCATATACCACCACCATATATCCACCACCAATCCGAGTTCTTCTCATATTAGGTTTGTTTTTGAGATCAATCTCAAATTCCGATTCGTGTTTCCTTGCCTGCGTAGGTCTCGGGAAAAAAAAAGAGTCTGGAGACCCCCGGGCAGTTTTTAGGCCAAAATTTTCACGGGCAAAAATATTTTTTCCCTATCCTATTTTTAGGCTTTTCTGAGTCTTTTGAGCCACGTGCCATCATCGTGATTTTTTGTCGCACTTTTTCGTCGTCGCTGCCCTGATTTCCGAAAAAAAAAGTGAAAAAAAAATTTCGTGCCCATCCTATCAGTTTGACGAGGGAAGAGTTTTGAGACACTCGCCATTATAGTAATTTTTCGCAAAAAAAAAAGAGGAGCGCAAAAAAAAAGAGGAGCGCAAAAAAAAAGAGGAGCGCAAAAAAAAAGCGAAAAAAAAGTTCCAGAGTGTGCTTTTCCCTTATTTACGTGCAGCGCCGTGATTTTGTTAGTGTTCTAGGCTCGCGTCTCTAGCACGGTCTAGCCTAGGACCAGCACAGTACCGTCGTTGAGCGTTTATTCAACTTTGCATCTCTGAATTGATTATTGCTGACCCTTTTTGCTACCATACTATAAGCCTTCCCAGCTCCACATACCTCTACGTCGTGCGTTTGACTCTCCCTGGCAATCGCTCTATCCAAGCTTTTGAGAGTTTTGACTACAACGGTTGCCGATCACCGCCTGCTGTTGGGTAAGAACTGGTAAGAATTTGAGATTTGCTTGACGGATTTGTGACACCCGCCACCACCACCTCTTGTTAGTATTCTATAGGATCATATTCTTGTGTGTTTTCTATTGTTGCTAACCATGGCAGGATCACAAGCCGACGAGACTGACTGGGAGAACATGACGAATCAGGAGTTGCATGATAAATTTCAGCAAATGATGAATGGACAGGTGCAGGATGTGCTAAACAGATTTGAAGAGGCCATGGAGAAGATAGATGACATGGAGAAGACGTTCGAAACAAAGCTCGATGACAGGTTTAATGAATTGCTCGCGCGTCTTCCACCACCACCACCGGCTGCACCTAACGCACCTCTACAACAACAACAACGACGACTACCTACACATCGTGAAACAGCCCTCCGCCGAGCGAGCCGTATCCCTCTTGCACCTGGCCAAACTGTTGGTGCTGCTGTTGCTACTTCTGTGGCTCCTGCTGCTGATGCGGAGGAGGATGATTTTGCTGGCGATTACGAGGATGAGGTTGATCAAAATCAGAACTACGTGCCACCACCAGCACAGCAACCATCAGGTCGTCCACATGCAAATAATGGCAATGGTAGAGCTCACCCTCAGGTACGAGATCATGACCATCTCCCTAAACTAAAATTGAATATTCCACCATTTGAGGGTAGATATGTTCCTGATATATATCTTACTTGGGAGTTAGAAACTGAACAACGATTTACATGTTTACAATATCCCGCGGAGAGACGTGTTCCTGCTGCTGTTTGTGCATTCACTAGTTTTGCATGTGTTTGGTGGTCTGAGCATTGTAGATTATATCCCATTCCTGCTACTTGGGCTGCTTTGAAAACTGCTATGCGTACTCGTTGGGTTCCACCATATTATCAACGTGAATTACTTCAAAAATTGCAGCGCTTAAGACAGAGAAAAAATTCTGTAGAAGAATATTATCAGGAATACAAACTGGCATGATTAGATGTGGTATTGTTGAGGAGAATGAAGCTATGCTTGCACGTTTTATGGGTGGATTAAATAGAGAGATTCAGACGATTCTAGAGTATAAGGAGTATACTAATATCACTCGTTTATTCCATCTTGCTTGTAAAGCTGAACGTGAAGTGCAGGATCGACAGGCATTGGCGCGGACTAACTTTTCTGCAGGTCGACCTTCTTCATGGACACCACGTGCATCATCTACTTCCACACGTTCTGCTTCACCGGCGCCTCCGTCGGCTGCCACCTCCAACCGTGATACAATAAAGCAGGCACAATCACCACTATCTGCCAAGAGCACACCTTCTGGGCCTGCAAAGAGCTCTTCTTCATCCATGGCATCAACAGGGCAAACACATGATATTATTTGTCGACGTTGCAAGGGTGGAGGTCATTATGCAAGAGAATGCCCATCTAAGCGTGTGATGATTGTTACTGAGGATGGTGGGTATGAGTCTGCTAGTGACTATGATGAGGAGACTTTGGCTCTTATTACACGTGACGAACACGGTGGAGACGATTCTGATCATGAGACGCAATACATGGCTCCTGAAGATGCTGACAGGTATGAATGTTTAGTTGCTCAACGTGTTTTGAGTGTGCAGGTTACACAAGCTGAGCAAAATCAGAGGCATAATTTGTTCCATACAAAGGGAGTTGTGAAGGAACGTTCTGTTCGCGTGATCATAGATGGAGGGAGTTGCAACAACTTGGCTAGCATCGAGATGGTGGAGAAGCTATCTCTCACCACAAGACCACATCCACATCCTTACTACATCCAATGGTTCAACAACAGCGGCAAGGTTAAGGTAACACGTACTGTTCGTGTGCATTTTAGTATCTCTACATATGCTGATTATGTTGATTGTGATGTGGTACCGATGCAAGCATGTTCCTTATTACTTGGTAGACCATGGCAATTTGATAAAAATTCTATTCACCATGGTAGAAACAATCAGTATACTCTTGTTCATAAGGATAAAAATATTACTTTGCTTCCTATGACTCCTGATTCCATTTTGAAAGATGATATTAATAGAGCTAATAAAGCAAAACAGGAGAAAACTAAGAGTAAAAATCAGATTGTGGCAAAAGAATTTGAGCAACAAATGCAGCCTAATAATAATAAACAATCTAGTGTTGCTTCTGAAATTAAATTGAAAAGTGCATGTTTACTTGCCACCAAATCTGATATTGATGATCTAGATTTTAGCAAATCTGTTTGCTATGCTTTTGTGTGCAAAGAGGCATTATTTTCATTCGAGGACGTGCCTTCCTCTTTGCCTCCTGCTGTCACTAACATTTTGCAGGAGTTCGCCGACGTCTTTCCACAAGACGTGCCACCGGGATTACCACCTATTCGCGGGATTGAGCATCAAATTGACTTAATTCCCGGTGCATCATTACCCAACCGGGCACCATACCGTACCAATCTAGAGGAGACGAAGGAGATTATGCGTCAAGTACAAGAACTGCTCGACAAAGGTTATATACGCGAATCCCTTAGTCCTTGTGCTGTTCCTATCATTTTAGTGCCGAAAAAGGATGGTACGTCGCGTATGTGCGTTGATTGTAGAGGCATTAATAATATTACTATTCGTTATCGTCATCCTATTCCTAGGCTAGATGATATGCTTGATGAATTGAGTGGCTCTACAATATTCTCCAAAGTTGATTTGTGTAGTGGTTACCATCAAATTCGTATGAAATTGGGAGATGAATGGAAAACAGCATTTAAAACTAAGTTTGGATTATATGAGTGGTTAGTCATGCCTTTTGGGTTAACTAATGCACCTAGTACTTTCATGAGGTTAATGAACGAAGTTTTACGTGCTTTCATTGGACGATTTGTGGTAGTTTACTTTGATGACATATTGATTTATAGCAAATCTTTGGAGGAACATTTGGAACATTTACGTGCTGTTTTTATTGCTCTACGTGATGCACGTTTGTTTGGTAACCTTGGAAAGTGCACCTTTTGCACCGACCGAGTATCTTTTCTTGGCTATGTTGTTACTCCACAGGGAATTGAAGTTGATAAAGCCAAGATTGAAGCTATTGAGAGTTGGCCGCAGCCCAAAACAGTCACACAAGTGAGGAGTTTCCTTGGCCTCGCTGGTTTCTATAGGCGTTTTGTGAGAGATTTCAGCACCATTGCTGCACCTCTCAACGAGCTTACAAAGAAGGATGTACCTTTTGTTTGGGGTACCGCACAGGAAGAAGCCTTCACGGTATTGAAAGATAAGTTGACACATGCTCCTTTACTCCAACTTCCTAATTTCAATAAGACTTTTGAGCTTGAATGTGATGCTAGTGGAATTGGATTAGGAGGTGTGTTATTACAAGATGGAAAACCTGTTGCATACTTTTCTGAAAAATTGAGTGGGCCTGGTCTGAACTATTCTACTTATGATAAAGAATTATATGCTCTTGTTCGGACCTTAGAAACATGGCAACATTATTTATGGCCCAAGGAATTTGTTATACATTCTGATCATGAATCTTTGAAACACATTAAAAGTCAAGCAAAACTGAACCGTCGACATGCTAAATGGGTTGAATTCATTGAGACTTTCCCTTATGTGATTAAACACAAGAAGGGTAAAGAAAATGTTATTGCTGATGCCTTGTCTCGTCGTTATACTATGCTTTCACAACTTGACTTTAAAATATTTGGTTTGGAGACCATCAAGGATCAATATGTTAATGATGCTGAATTTACAGATGTATTGCAGAATTGTAAGGAAGGGAGAACTTGGAACAAGTTCGTTCTTAACAATGGATTTGTGTTTCGTGCTAACAAGCTATGCATTCCAGCTAGCTCCGTTCGTCTTTTGTTGTTGCAGGAGGCGCATGGAGGAGGATTAATGGGACACTTTGGCGTCAAGAAGACGGAGGATATACTTGCTACACATTTCTTTTGGCCAAAGATGAGACGGGATGTTGAGCGTTTTGTTGCTCGCTGCACTACATGTCAAAGAGCTAAGTCACGACTCAATCCTCATGGTTTATATATGCCTTTGCCTGTACCTAGTGTTCCTTGGGAGGATATATCTATGGACTTTGTTTTAGGTTTACCTAGAACAAAGAAGGGGAGGGATAGCATATTTGTTGTCGTGGATAGGTTCTCGAAAATGGCACACTTTATACCATGTCATAAAAGCGATGATGCTGTTAATGTTGCTGATTTGTTCTTTCGTGAAATTATTCGCTTACATGGTGTGCCAAATACTATTGTTTCAGATCGTGATACTAAATTTCTTAGCCACTTTTGGAGATGTTTATGGGCTAAGTTGGGGACTAAGCTGCTTTTTAGTACTACTTGTCACCCCCAAACTGATGGACAAACTGAAGTAGTCAATAGAACATTGTCTACTATGCTTAGGGCTGTTTTGAAGAATAACAAGAAAATGTGGGAAGAATGCTTGCCTCATATTAAATTTGCTTATAATCGTTCATTGCATTCTACTACTAAGATGTGCCCTTTTGAAATTGTGTATGGTTTCCTACCTCGTGCACCTATTGATTTGTTGCCTCTTCCATCTTCGGAGAAGGTTAATTTTGATGCTAAAGAACGTTCTGAATTGATTTTGAAAATGCATGAGTTAACTAAGGAAAACATTGAGCGTATGAATGCTAAATATAAACTTGCTGGAGATAAGGGTAGAAAACATGTTGTGTTTGCACCTGGAGATCTTGTTTGGTTACATTTGCGTAAAGATAGATTTCCTAATCTGCGCAAATCAAAGCTAATGCCACGTGCTGATGGTCCTTTTAAGGTTTTAGAGAAAATAAATGATAATGCATATAAACTTGAGCTACCTGCAGATTTTGGGGTTAGTCCCACTTTTAATATTGCAGATTTGAAGCCTTATTTGGGTGAGGAAGATGAGCTTCCGTCGAGGACGACTTCATTTCAAGAAGGGGAGGATGATGAGGACATCAATACCATTGTTACACCCACAGCCCCTACTGTTACATATACTGGACCAATTACTAGAGCTCGCGCACGCCAATTAAATTACCAGGTACTTTCGTTTCTTGGTAATGATTCTAATGTTCATGAGATTATGATGCTGCCTAAATTGGATACATTTGTTTTGCTTTCAAATGAAGGGCCTAGCTTGGAGAAGGATGAACATTGGAGCAAGAACACGCATGAAGTTGATGGCATGCGCAAGGGGATCAAGAACGGAGTTACAAGTGATGATTTCAGGACTTTGAAGCCGCCATAAGGAGTGCATGAAGCCATGGACGAAATATACAAGATGCCACTTCATAATATTCGTCCATAGGCTATTCTAGGTGCTGCGTCACCTTATTAATGGGCCAGGCCCATGTAATTTCGAAATACTTAAGTATAGGCTATTTTTAGAGTCCGTATGTGTGGGGGAAACAAGAGTTAGGGTTGGTTTCGGACCCCACCCTCAAGGGCGACGAAATTCCCCTCTCTTCCTCCATATATACAGCCCTTAGGGCGTCGTTTAGACTTTGGGTTTTGTTTAGATTAAAAGTTCGCCATAGCTGCAACTTCGCGTACTTCGTTTGTGTCCAACGACCAGACCAAGACGTCACAGAACCCCACCTTGATCAATAAAGCTTTCATCTTATATTCGCAATATCCAGATTGCAATCTCAGTTTCTTGCTTGTTCTTCGTTTGCTCGCAGGAAACAGGCCCTCGTGGTCAGGTTGATCGTGCTCCGGCGTGGTCAATAACCCCTCGGAAGTTGGTTTAGCGATTGCTAAGGCGCGACGTCTCGCACGTTCGTAGTCGGATCGTCAAGGTCGACTCCCACAGAAAACGATAGCCACCATCTCATCGAAACATCGGGACACCTTTGCCTCTATCAGGTTAGGAAACATAACCATCTTTGATTAACAAGCTAGTCTAGTAGAGGCATACTAGTGACACTCTGTTTGTCTATGTATTCACACATGTATTATGTTTCCGGTTAATACAATTCTAGCATGAATAATAAACTTTCATCATGATATAAGGAAATAAATAATAACTTTATTATTGCCTCTAGGGCATATTTCCTTCAGGGACAGCCGCAGCGTCGAGGGGAGGCGGGGGGCCGGCCGGATTGGCGGCGGGCGGCGGCCGACGGCTAGGGAGGGAGGAAGCGGGAGGTTGGGGACGGGAAACTTCCCTCCCGCGCGACGGGGGAAGGGAGTGCGGGCTGGGGTCGCGCGCCCCCCTCCAACCCTTACTTCTATGGTTCGAAATTGGGTTTGAGGGTTGGACCCTTACTTTTTTTGAGGGTTTGAGGGTTTAGAGGTTCTAGTCTTTGCGTTTTTTTGTTGCAACCCGCAAAAAAGCGGTTATTTTGGAGGGTTTGAAGGTTTAGGGGTACTACTAGTAATGCTCTGAGCCACCTCGTCATGCAGGGTGGTGGTGTATGGCGTAAGATTAGCCACAATGAAGAGATACATTAGCAAGAGCATTACTAATAGAGCCCTCAAACCCTCAAACCCCTAAAAATAACTGCTTTTTTTTACAGTTTTCGTCGAAAAATAACCATAGACTAGAACCCCTTAACTCTCAAACCCTCAAAAAATTTTAAAGGTCCAACCCTCAAACCCTCTCTCAATCCTCAAAAGTAAGGGTTGGGGAGCAAAACCTACCCTAACCCTCATTTGGCAGTTATCCTCGCGCGGGAGGGAAAAATCCTCCCAACTCCTACGCCCACGCCCGCGACCGTCGCTGCTAGTCGCCCCCGTCGCCGGCGGCCGCCCCGTCGACCTCCCGCGCGCAACGACAACGTCGTTCATGGAGAATATTCCGTTATAAGGGTTGGGTTTGAGGGTTCTAATCTTTGCCCATGTTTTTCAACCCGTAAAAATGCACAAAAAGATCATTTTTGGACCCTTAAAACGCTAGTGAGGGTTTGAGAGTTTGAGGGTTAACATACAAATATCTCTAGACTATGTTACTACCTTCATAGTGGGTAGTAACTTAAGTGTAGTAACATGCAAAGATTCATTTATTAGGTTATAGACTCATATTGCATTGGGACGTGTGATGTTACAGTAACTAGCTAAGTTACTACAACTATCTCTCTCCTCATTAACTCATTGCCACATAAGCAAATTTGCTGATTTGGACTCGATGTTACTGCTGAAGTTACTACCACTGTGGCTAGTCTAAGGTATCAGCCCGCCATAAAGACCAAACATACAACTAAACGAGCTCGAGCCCGGTCCTCGTCATGAAAGCCCGCCTACGTTCGTTGTAGATAGGGACACGCGCCCCACGACATGTCCAACACAGTCGCGCTCAAAGTGCCTCGTCAGCACAACTTCGCGCTCAACATACCGTGGATAGCTGTGGGGCCTATACTAGGCTAGTCATAGTGGGGAATAACTTAGACTAATAACATGTACTCCCTCCGTTCGGAATTACTTGTTTCGGAAATAGATGTATCTATAACTAAAATATGTCTAGATACATCCATTCCTACGACAAGTAATTCCGAATGGAGGGAGTATATATGTTACTAGTCCATGTTACTACCTCTATAGTGGGTAGTGTCATAAATGTGATAACATATAGGGCTTCATTTATTAGTTTGTAGACTCATTTTACATCGGGAATCGTTATGTGATGGTAACATATTATGTTACTCCATTTGTATCTCTCCTCATTAATTAATTACCACCTCATATTTCTTGCTTATGTGACATGCATGTTACTGCTTATGTTACTCCCACTATGAGCAGCCTTAAACAACAACATCATGTGTTCGGCTTAACCAAACCATGGTAGTATCATCACGTCCTCGGACAGCAACGGGTATGACTCCGGACTCATCCAGCATGAAGCTGTGACTGTTGAGTATATTGATTATTAGGAAAGATGAGATGGACTATGATAGAGGCGAAGGTGTCCCGATGTTTCGATGAGATAGATATCGTTTTCTGTGGGAGTCGACTTTGACGATCTGACTACGAACGTGCGAAAACGTCGCGCCTTAGCAATCGCTAAACCAACTTCCGAGGGTTATAGACCATGCTAGAGCACGATCAACCTGACCACGAGGGTCTATATCCTGCGAGCAAACGAAGAACAATCAAAAAAACTGAGATTGCAATCTAGATATTGCGAATTAAAGAGGAAAATTTTATTAATGAAGGTGGGGTTCTGTGACGTCTTGGTTTGGTCGTTGGACACAAACGAAGTACGCGAAGTTGCAGCTATGGCGAACTTTTAATCTAAACAAAACCCAAAGTCTAAACGACGCCCTAAGGGCTGTATATCTGGAGGAAGAGGGGGGAATTTCGTGGCCCTTGGAGGAGGGGTCCGAAACCAACCCTAACTCTTGTTTCCCCACACATACAGACTCTAAAAACAGCCTATACTTAAGTATTTCGAAAATACATGGGCCTGGCCCAATAATAAGGTGACGCAGCACCTAGAATAGCCTCTGGACGAAATTTATGAAGTGGCATCTTGTATATTTCGTCCAAGGCTTCATGCACTCCTTATGGTGGCTTCAAAGTCCTGAAATCATCACTTGTAACTCCGTTCTTGATCCCCTTGCGCATGCCATCATCTTCATGCTTGAAGTTGCTCCAAGGTTCATCTTTCTTGTCCAAGCTAGGCCCTTCATTTGAAAGCAAAACAAATGTATCCAATTTAGGCAGCATCATATTCTCATGAACATTAGAATCGTTACCAAGAAACGAAAGTACCTGATAATTCAATTGGCGTGCGCGAGCTCAAGTAATTGGTCCAGTATGTATAGCAGCAGGGGCTGTGGGTGTAACAGTGGTATTGATGTCCTCATCATCCTCCCCTTCTTGAAATGAAGTCGTCCTCGACGAAAGCTCATCTTCCTCACCCAAATAAGGCTTCAAATCTGCAATGTTAAAAGTGGGACTAACCTCAAAATCTGCAGGCAGGTCAAGTTTATATGCATTATCATTTATTTTCTCTAAGACCTTAAAAGGACCATCAGCATGTGGCATTAGTTTTGATTTGCACAAATTAGGAAACCTATCCTTACGCAAATGTAACCAAACAAGATCTCCAGGTGCAAACACAACATGTTTTCTACCCTTATCTCTAGCAAGTTTATATTTAGCATTCATACGCTCAATGTTTTCCTTAGTTAACTCATGCAATTTTAAAATCAATTCAACACGTTCTTTAACATCAAAATTAACCTTCTCCGAAGATGGAAGAGGCAATAAATCAATAGGTGCACGAGGTAGGAAACCATACACAATTTCGAAAGGGCACATCTTAGTAGTAGAATGCAATGAACGATTATAAGCAAATTCAATATGCGGCAAGCATTCTTCCCACATTTTCTTATTATTCTTCAAAATAGCCCTAAGCATAGTAGACAAAGTTCTATTGACTACTTCAGTTTGTCCATCAGTTTGGGGGGTGACAAGTAGTACTAAAAGGCAGTTTAGTCCCCAACTTAGCCCATAAACATCTCCAAAAGTGGCTAAGAAATTTAGTATCACGATCTGAAACAATAGTATTTGGCACACCATGCAAGCGAATAATTTCACGAAAGAACAAATTAGCAACATTAACAGCATCATCGCTTTTATGACATGGTATAAAGTGTGCCATTTTGGAGAACCTATCCACGACAACAAATATGCTATCCCTCCCCTTCTTTGTTCGAGGTAAATCTAAAACAAAGTCCATAGATATATCCTCCCAAGGAACACTAGGTACAGGCAAAGGCATATATAAACCATGAGGATTGAGTCCTGACTTAGCTTTTTGACATGTAGTGCAGCGAGCAACAAAACGCACAACATCCCGTCTCATATTTGGCCAAAAGAAATGTGTAGCAAGTATATCCTCCATCTTATTGACGCCAAAGTGTCCCATTAATCCTCCTCCATGCGCCTCCTGCAACAACAAAAGACGAACGGAGCTAGCTGGAATGCATAGCTTGTTAGCACGAAACACAAATCCATCGTTTAGAACGAACTTATTCCAAGTTCTCCCTTCCTTACAATTCTGCAATACATCTTTAAATTCAACATCATGCACATATTGATCTTTGATGATCTCCAAACCAAATATTTTAAAGTCAAGTTGTGAAAGCATAGTATAACGACGAGACAATGCATCAGCAATAACATTTTCTTTACCCTTCTTGTGTTTAGTGACATAAGGGAAAGTCTCAATGAATTCAACCCATTTCGCATGTCTACGGTTCAGTTTTGCTTGACTTTTAATGTGTTTCAAAGATTCATGATTAGAATGTATAACAAATTCCTTGGGCCATAAATAATGTTGCCATGTTTCTAAGGTCCGAACAAGAGCATATAATTCTTTATCATAAGTAGAATAGTTCAGACTAGGCCCACTCAATTTTTCAGAAAAGTATGCAACAGGTTTGCCATCTTGTAATAACACACCTCCTAATCCAATTCCACTAGCATCACATTCCAGATCAAAAGTCTTATTAAAATTAGGAAGTTGGAGTAAAGGAGCATGTGTCAACTTATCTTTCAATACCGTGAAGACTTCTTCCTGTGCGGTACCCCAAACAAAAGGCACATCCTTCTTTGTAAGCTCGTTGAGAGGTGCAGCAATGGTGCTGAAATCTCTCACAAAACGCCTATAGAAACCAGCGAGGCCAAGGAAACTCCTCACTTGTGTCACCATTTTGGGCCGCGGCCAACTCTCAATAGCTTCAATCTTGGTTTTATCAACTTCAATTCCCTGTGGAGTAACAACATAGCCAAGAAAAGATACTCGGTCGGTGCAAAAGATGCACTTTCCAAGGTTACCAAACAAACATGCATCTCGTAGAGCAATAAAAACAACACGTAAAATGTTCCGAATGTTTCTCCAAAGATTTGCTATAAATCAATATGTCATCAAAGTAAACTACCACAAATCGTCCAATGAAAGCACGTAAAACTTTGTTCATTAATCTCATGAAAGTACTAGGTGCATTAGTTAACCCAAAAGGCATGACTAACCACTCATATAATCCAAACTTAGTTTTAAATGTCGTTTTCCATTCATCTCCCAATTTCATACGAATTTGATTGTATCCACTACGCAAATCAACTTTGGAGAATATTGTAGAGCCACTCAATTCATCAAGCATATCATCTAGCCTAGGAATAGGGTGACGATAACGAATAGTAATATTATTAATGCCTCTACAATCAACGCACATACACAATGTACCATCCTTTTTCGGCACTAAAATGATAGGAATAGCACAAGAACTAAGGGATTCACATATATAACCTTTGTTGAGCAGTTCTTGTACTTGACGCATAATCTCCTTCGTCTCCTCTGGATTGATATGGTGTGGTGCACGGTTGGGTAATGATGCACCGGGAATTAAGTCAATTTGATGCTCAATCCCTTGAATAGGTGGTAATCCCGGTGGCACGTCTTGTGGAAATACGTCAGCGAACTCCCGCAAAATGTTAGTGATAGCAGGAGGCAAAGAGGAAGGCACGTCCTCGAATGAAATAATGCCTCTTTGCAGACAAAAGCATAGCAAACATATTTGCTAAAATCTAGATCATCAATATCAGATTTGGTGGCAAGTAAACATGCACTTTTCAATTTAATTTCAGAAGCAACACTAGATGGTTTATTATTAGGCTTCATTTGTTGCTCAAATTCTTTTGCCACAATCTGATTTTCACTCTTATTTTTCTCCTGTTTGCTTTATTAGCTCTATTAATATCATCTTTCAAAATGGAATCAGGAGTCATAGGAAGCAAAGTAATATTTTTATCCTTATGAACAAGAGTATACTGATTATTTCTACCATGGTATATATAATTTTTATAAAATTGCCATGGTCTACCAAGTAATAAGGAACATGCTTGCATAGGTACCACATCACAATCAACATAATCAAAATATGTAGAGATACTAAAATGCACACGAACTGTACGTGTTACCTTAACCTTACCGCTGTTGTTGAACCATTGGATGTAGTAAGGATGTGGATGTGGTCTTGTGGTGAGAGATAGCTTCTCCACCATCTCCATGCTAGCCAAGTTATTGCAGCTCCCTCCATCTATAATGACGCGAACAGAACGTTCCTTCACAACTCCCTTTGTATGGAACAAATTATGCCTCTGATTTTGCTCAGCTTGTGTAACCTGCACACTCAAAACACATTGAGCAACTAAACATTCATACCTGTCAGCATCTTCAGCAGCCATGTATTGCGTCTCATGATCAGAATCATCTCCACCGTGTTCTTCATGTGTAATAAGAGCCAAAGTCTCCTCATCATAGTCACTAGCCGACTCATACCCACCATCCTCAGTAGCAATCATCACACGCTGAGATTTGCATTCTCGCAAAATGTCCTCTTCCCTTACAATGACGACAAATAATATCACTTGTGTGCCCTGTTGATGCCATGGAAGAAGAAGAGCTCTGTGCAGGCCCGACAGGTGTGCTCTTGGCAGATAGTGGTGGTTGTGCCTGCTTTCTTGTATCACGACTGGAGGTGGCACCTGATGGAGGTGTTGGTGCAGTGGAAATAGAGGATGCACGTGGTATCCATGATGAAGATCGACCTACAGAAAAGTTAGTTCGCGCCAATGCCTGTCGATCCTGCACTTCACGTTCATCTTTACAAGCAAGATGGAATAAACGAGTGATATTAGTATACTCCTTATACTCTAGAATGGTGTGAATCTCTTTGTTTAATCCACCCATAAAACATGCAAGCATAGCTTCATTCTCCTCAACAATACCACATCTAATCATGCCATTTTGTAATTCCTGATAATATTTTTCTACAAAAAAATTCCTTGTCTTAAACGCTGCAATTTTTGAAGTAATTCACGTTGATACTATGGTGGAACCCAACGAGTACACATAGCAGTTTTCAAAGCAGCCCAAGTAGCTGGAATAGGATATAATCTACAATGTTCAGACCACCAAACACATGCAAAGCTAGTGAAAGCACAAACAACAGCAGGAACACGTCTCTCCTCAGGATATTGTAAACATGTAAATCGTTGTTCAGTTTCTAACTCCCAAGTAAGATATATATCAGGAACATATCTACCCTCAAATGGTGGAATATTCAATTTTAGTTTAGGGAGATGGTCATGATCTCATACCTGAGGGGGAGCCCTACCATTGCCATTATTTGCATGTGGACGACCTGGTGGTTGTGGTGCTGGTGGTTGCACACAGTTTTGATTTTGATCAACATCATCCTCGTAATCTCCCACATAATCATCCTCCTCCGCATCAGCAGCAGGAGCCACAGAAGAATCAATAGCAGCACCAATAGTTTGGCCAGGCGCAAGAGGGACACGGCTCGCTCGGCGGAGGGCTATTTTGCGATGTGGAGGTAGTCGTCATCGTTGTTGTTGTTGTTGTTGTTGTTGTTGTTGTTGTAGAGGTGCGTTAGGTGCAGCTGGTGGTGGTGGAAGACGCGTGAGCAATTCATTAAACTTGTTATCGAGCTTTGTTTCGAACGTCTTCTCCATGCCATCTATCTTCTCCATGGCCTCTTCAAATCTGTTTAGCACATCTTGCACCTGTCCACTCATCATTTATTGAAATTTATCATGCAACTCCTTATTCGTCATGTTCTCCCAGTCAGTCTCGTTGGCTTGTGATCCTGCCATGGTTAGCAGCAATAGAAACACACAAGAATATGTCCTATAGACTACTAACAAGAGGTGGTGGTGGGTGTCACAAATCCGCGAAGCAAATCTCAAATTCTTACCAGTTCTTACCCAGTAGCAGGCGGTGATCGGCAACCGTCATAGTCAAAACTCTCAAAGCTTGGATAGAGCGATTACCTGGGAGAGTCAAATGCACGACGTAGATGTATGTGGAGCTGGGAAGGCTTATAATATTGTAGCAAAAAGGGTCAGCAATAATCAATTTAGAGATGCAAAGTTGAATAAATGCTCAACGACGGTACTGTGCTGGTCCTAGGCTAGACCGTGCTAGAGACGCGGGCCTAGAACACTAAAAAAATCACGGTGCTGCACGTAAACAAGGGAGGAGCACGCTCTGAATTGTTTTCTTTTTTTTCTTTTTTCCTCTCTTTTTTTGCTCCGCAACAATTTTTTCCGAAAAAGTCTACAATTGTTTTTTGAGTTTGGAACTTTTTTCTACTGCGGGTAGCACGAAAACTCGGGAGTCCTACTCGGTCACGGCTTGAAGTATCGAGTGATCTAGAACTCGAAAGCAAGGCAACAAATACTGGACTCAGACTAAGACTGGTGGCGGAGATGAATCTGGTGGAACTCGGACTGGTGGCGAATATATGTTGGGCGGTGGAACACGGACTGGTGGCGAATCTATGATGTAGGTGGACTCGAATTATCATGATGGCAGTGAATATGTGGTATATGGCAGCGACGATGATGATGGTGGTATATGGCAGCGGTGATGACGATGGTGGTATATGGCAGCGGTGATGACGATGGTGGTATATGGCAGCGGTGATGATGATGATGCGGCGGCGGCGTGACTACTTGTGAACAGAACTCGAAACTCTAAAGGACTAGACACTAAGACCAGCAACTAGACACGATGATGCAACCGCAAACTCAACAATGCAAAACCCTAAAAAGATTATGCAAAGGCTCAGATTGGTTCGGATATGATGAACTAACCCTAATTTTTTGTGGCTTTTTCGTGGACTGTAGGTATGAAGAACAGACTCGATCGAAACTACGAAAAACTGTAAAATCTCACCGAGCAACCTGGAAATCTGATACCACTTGATAGAGGCGAAGGTGTCCCAATGTTTCGATGAGATAGATATCATTTTCTGTGGGAGTCGACTTTGACAATCCGACTACGAACGTGCGAAGACATCGCGCCTTAGCAATGGCTAAACCAACTTCCGAGGGTTATTGACCACGCCGGAGCACTATCAACCTGACCACGAGGGTCTATTTCCTGCGAGCAAACGAAGAACAAGCAAGAAACAGAGATTGCAATCTGGATATTGCGAATTAAAGAGGAAACCTTTATTAATGAAGGTGGGGTTCTGTGACGTCTTGGTCTGGTCGTTGGACACAAACGAAGTACGCGAAGTTGCAGCTATGTCGAACTTTTAATCTAAACAAAACCCAAAGTCTAAACGACGCCCTAAGGGCTGTATATATGGAGGAAGAGGGAGGAATTTCGTGGCCCTTGAAGGAGGGGTCCGAAACCAACCCTAACTCTTGTTTTCCCACACATACGAACTCTAAAAACAACCTATACTTAAGTATTTCAAAAATACATGGGCCTGACCCAATAATAAGGTCAGCACCTAGAATAGCCTCTGGACAAAATTTATGAAGTGACATCTTGTATATTTCGTCCAAGGCTTCATGCAGTCCTTATGGTGGCTTCAAAGTCCTAAAATCATCACTTGTAACTCCGTTCTTGATCCCCTTGCGCATGCCATCATCTCCATGCTTGAAGTTGCTCCAAGGTTCATCTTTCTTGTCCAAGCTAGGCCCTTCATTTGAAAGCAAAACAAATGTATCCAATTTAGGCAGCATCATATTCTCATGAACATTAGAATCGTTACCAAGAAACAAAAGTACCTGATAATTCAATTGGCATGCGCGAGCTCTAGGAATTGGTCCAGTATGTATAGCAGCAGGGGTTGTGGGTGTAACAATGGTATTGATGTCCTCATCAGACTAGAATTTGTTAGGCCTTGTCTTGTACCCCAAGGTGATCATTGTACTCCTATATATATGTCCGTGAGGCTCGAACAATACAACAACTATTCCATCAATCCCCTCTCTCCCTTCTAACATGGTATCGGCCTAACCGGTCCAAACCCTAGCCGTCGCTCGTCGCTTCCGCTTCGTGCTACCCCCGGGGCGGTCAGCCTCCATGACCACTGTCGGGGGCCGCGCCGCCTGTACCTAGGGTTCGTCGGCCGGTCGTGTTGACCAGCTGCCCTAGAGAGTCTTTTTCCTAGATTGCTTGATCCGGGTTTTTCTCTCTCTCGACGGTCGCTTTGATCGGCATTTACTTTTTGATTTTTCGATCAAAGATCGGTTTGTGTCGCCTCTCACCGTCCGTTGTCTACAACATGCGTCTACTTCATCGACATCTCCATCGTCTCTGGCTGGATCAATTGCCACACGACACCCTAGAGCTAGTACAACGGACGTTCGGGCAGTCATGCGCTTGACTCGCTCACCCACCATGTGCGAGCGTGGTTGCCTGCTTGAGCGCGGGGTCGGACCGCCAATCCGCAGGTCGCAAGACCGCTTGCACTAGTTGTATCTCATGCAGGTGTGGCTGCTCATGTACTATACGTGTCCAATCAGTCTCCTTGCATCGCGTGATGCAGCCAAGCGAGCTGGACGAGGCAGCTCCTGTACTCCAAGGCTAGCCCGTTGTACCGCCCGGGTTGTGTGGTCCGCTGCCATTCGCTGGCTTTTGTTGCACTTCCGACCTGATCAACCGCATGTGCATGTTTCCACATGATTCTTTGAAGATTGTCATCAGGTACACGTCATCGATTAAGCAATGGGTTGTTGTTGTGTTGTCCCTTCGGACTGCAGCGCCGCCGCCCCATGGTTCTTCTCCCGACTGCACTGACCCGCGTCACTGCTATTGTGGTTCTAACTCTGACAGTGATGTAGGGGGGGGTATGTATGGAGAGGCTAGATCTTAGCTATGGAGTTGTAAGCACACGAGGATTACGAGTTCAGGCCCTTCTCGGAGGAAGTAACAGCCCTACGTCTCGGTGCCTGGAGGCGGTCGACTGAATTATGTGTGTATGAATAACAGGGGTGCGAACCCTTGATACTGAGGAGGGGGTGGCTTATATAGAGTTCGCCAGGCCCCTCCAGCCCTCAGTAATGCAGGGTTTAAAGTACATTAAGACTGGGGGTTACTGGTAACGCCCCTAATAAAGTGCTATGATGACCATAAAAGCTACTTAATGACCGACCGTTTGCGTGCAGGGTGACTTTAGATCTCCTAGCAGTCGAGTGGTTGGATCTTGGTCGAGTAATTGCTTCGTGGTCGAGTGTCTTGAATCCATCGAGTGGGATACCTCCAAGTCGATTGAAAGGTGACTTCTTCTAGGGATGTCCTTGGGTAGGGTATTTTAGGACAGGTCCATGCCCCTACCCTAGGTACATAGCTTCATCATTAGCCCCCGAATGGATCGAGGTTCGAGTGGGGAAGGAGTTGGGGATCTTTCCGACTGGTTCTTCATGTTATATGAATGTCTTGTTTTGGATCAATTGTCACGGATGACGTCGTCAACTTCTTTCAGTCGCCTTGATCCATTCTTGGCCTCTTGTCGAGTGAATTTCTTTACTTGTGAAGTTTCGAGTGACGGTGTGAAAGGGATCTTCTGTTTGACGAGTTGTTCTGCGGCCCGCGGATTTTGCGGGATTTGAATTTCGGGAAGCGCGCGGGACGGGGGCGGCCGCAGTAATCGGATGGGATAGGACGGAAGCTCCTCGATCCCCGCGCCACCTTTTTCGCCACGTACCTCACACGCGCCTGTTGCGGGATTTGACGGGATTGCGTGGGCCTACCAGTCAGCCACTCGGAAGCGACCTCTTATAAGCTGCCGGCTCGGGACCCCCGAACAGCGCGCCTTCACTTTTCCCCCTTCCTTCACAAGATCCTCCGCCACCTCCGCTCTCACCTTGGTGCCATAGGTCTGTTCGAGCTTCGCCGGCGACGATGGTGAAGGAGAAGACGTCGGCTCTGGAGCGCGCGAAGAAGGCGGTGGTGCAGGGGAAGGGGAAGAAGTCCGCTCGAGGCGGATCTTCCTCGAGGATTGCTCTGCCCAAGGATTGGATCCAGGGTGACTGGATGCCGTCGGCGATTCGGCAGGATGATCTCGATGATCTGGTCGAGGGGGGATTCATTCCCCACGAATCTGCGCGTCTCCCGGGGAAAGAAGTCGAACCCCAGCCCCTTGATGGTGAGTGCGTCCTCCTCACCACCCATATCGATCGTGGATTCTCTCCGCCTCCTCATCCTTTTTTTCGGAGCTTCTTGAACTTCTTCGGAGCGCAGCTCCATCACTTTACCCCCAATTCTATTGTGTATCTTGCTGCTTTCGTTTCCTTGTGTGAAAACTTCTTGGGTTGCCGCTCCCATTGGGGACTCTTCAAGCACATCTTCACTTGTCGCTCTCAGTCTGTCAAGAAGGCCAAGTCGAGTGACGAACGGACGCAGGTGATCCAGCTGTGCGGGGGCCTGGCGATCCAGATGAGGGGAAAAAGTTCCTTCCCGTCTATTACTTTTCCCGAGTCAGTCCGTGGGTGGCAGTCGACTTGGTTTTACTGTAAAGACCAGGTGACCCCAGGACAGTCGACTGGGCTTCCCCCTTTTTCTCTGAATCGAGCACAAAAACCTGCCTCTCTGAAAGTGACGCCGGAGGAAAAGGTGCAAGTCAAGGTGCTGGTCGGTCGAGTGGTTCAGCTTGTCCGCAAGGGTGTGACTGGCATGGACTTGTTGGAAGTCTTCCTTCGGAGGCGCATCCAACCGCTTCAGGCTCGTGACCACCTGATGTGGCTGTACTCGGGTCTCGAAGACACCACTCGGATTCACCCAAAGGAGGTCACTGACGAGATGTTGGAAGGGTGGCTGTCGAGTATCACAGGAAACAAGGACAACCCCCGAGGAGCCAGGAGGATTCCTCCACTCGATCAAACATACGAAGTGGACAAGGTCTGACTTTGCGTTTCCGACTGTGATCTTGCTTTCTTTGTTTGTTCTCTTTGGATCAGTCGATTGACTTTTGCCTTGTTTGCTGTCCTCTAGGCCATTACTGAGATGTACTCGACACCCAATGGAGCGCAGGAGCAGGCTGAGGAAGGAGAGGCAAGCGGAGGCGAAAGTGGAGACGAGAGAGAAGAGTGGGAATCTGACGACGAAGGAGAGGGGGATGACGACGACGACTCCAGTGAAGAGGAGGAGGAAGAAGTCGAACCTCCCCGCTCGGAACGGTGATCCAAGCTTACACACGACCCTGCGCGGGAATGTGGTAAGGCGACTGTCCCTGTTGGGCAGTCGTCGAAGCGCCCTCGGACCTCATCTCCAGCGCCGACAGAAAAAGCTCCCAAGCACCCATGTGCGACGCCGTCCAAGCCGCCCAAGGCTCTGCCCAAGATGAAGATGACTGTCCCCACCATTTCTGGGTAATAGTAGAATTTGTTTTCCTTTGTTGAACGTGACGGACTCTTAGTCAACTCATTGAATAAGCTGACTGACTTTCGAAATTTGCAGTGCTGCCACCTCGGAGATCTCCGCCAAGGACGATGATCAAGAGATGGAAGACGTTGTTACCTCCAACCCCGGTACGATTACTGATGCTCTGCTTTTAGTTGACTGACGATTTCTTATAATTCCGGTCGATTGGATTTTTCTTGTAGCTCCTCCTCATGTCGTTGACCTCCCTGATTATGACGACGAAGTGCCGCTGAGGGCACGAAGGAACAGGAGGGCGCCGGCTGGCAAGACCCCACAAACTACTCTGGCGCCTGAGGCCGTAGTCCGGGAGGGTGGTGATACCACTCGGGCTTCTGTGACCTTCGCTGAACCTCTGACGAGTGTCCGGCCTTCGACGTCGACTGCAAATCCGCCTTCGCTTTTTGCCACACACCACGTCCCTGAGGACCAAGTGGGTGCCGCTAAAGAGGCTATACGCCAGGCGGGGATCATGATGGAGCAAGTGAAGGTGGTTCGGGAAGCCAGCCAAGCAGCTTATGACGCGATTTCAGCTCTTCAGAGCAACGTCCAGGTCAGTCGATTCACCGCTTGTTCTGTTAGGATATGCTATCTGAAGAATCTCTTTTCCGAAGATCTTTATATCTGTACACCCACTGGGTGTGTCTATTAATCTTTTTGACAAGTGGGGGCACGCTAAGTGCACCCACTGGGTGTAGTCCCCGAGACTACGGTGGACTGCTGGCAGTCGACTGTAGTCTTTATATTGTGTTGCTTTAGTTGAACTTCTTCACTCGGTCTGGTCAGGCCATGTCGAATGGAACCGTACACGGTCGACTGCGGGCAGTCGAGTTTTTTTTGGTCGAACCAGTGGGGGCACGCTGAGTGCACCCACTGGGTGTAGTCCCCGAGACTACTGTCGAATGTTTTTGATTCGGCTGTAGTCTTAGAAACGCCATCATTGTCTCTTGGTTACTCGGAAGCAACTTATCTTGGATGTCTGTCGACTGATTTTTTTTTGCAAAAATCCTGCGAACTTGTGGCTTGCTACACTGAGTTGGAGAATAAACAGATCCAGCTGAACCTTGACTTGAAGCTTGCTCAGGAGAACTTGCAGAAGGCGAGGGACGAAGCAAAAGGTATGGCTGGTGAGCTTTTGTCGACTATCCTTTCTTTCTGGCCGTCCTCGATGTTGATCTCACTTGCTGTTTCGCAGACAAAATGGAGGAGGCTCTGAAGAAGAAGGATCAAGACCTTGCCGAAGCGCAGAAGGAGGCCCTGAACAAAAGGAAGCTTGCTGAAGAAAAACTGGCTTCAGTCGGTACTCTTGAAAAGGAAAACTCCAGGCTGAAAACTGCTCTCGACGTGGCTAATCAAGAGGTCAGCTGTCTGAAGAATGACAAGATAGCTCTGAATGACAAGGCAAGTGAACTGGCAGGGAATAGGAACGATCTAGAGGCTTATCTCGGTGGACTCGCCAAGAAGCTGTTCGTCATGCTCGAGGGTAATTACTCCGGCCCGACTGACTTGCAGTTACCAAACCTGCGTAGAGCCACTGACTTATCCTTGAATTGTGTTTACAGAATTCTGCCAGAACTTCGAAGAGGAGACCAGTCGAGTGGAGACAGACTTGGACCCCATCAATTCTCCAGTGAAGGACGAGGCTGCTATGAACGTGCTCCAACTGGAATCTCGTGTTGCCGGCGTTGTTGACTATCTTGCTCGGTTGAAGGTTGCAATGTCGCGGATCGACACGTTGCTCTGGCCTAGGACGACGCTTCAGAATGACCTCGAGTCCCTGATGACTCGACTGAATGAAGTCACAGGTCGAGTGGCGGAATGGAAGAAATCTTCTGCTAGATGTGGCGCTGACGTCGCTCTGTCTCTGGTCCGCATCCACTGCAAGGAGGCGCGAGAAGAAAAGTTGGCCACCATCCAAGTTGCCAATACCAGGAAGCACAACTTTCAAGACTTCATGGAGACTTTCATTGCTGCTGCCACTCGCATTGCAGACGGGATCGATTTGGACGAGTTCGTCGCCCCTTCCAGTCCTCCGCCTGAGGAATAAAAACTTTTATGCTTCACTTTAAATTTCCCTCGGAATGCCGAGTGGATTTTGTAACCGTTAAACTCTGTCGAGCTGGAGGCTCGAGTACTTTGATCTGTGGTCTAGGATCTTTGGATCTTATCTGAACTTGATTTATCGTTGAATATCTTCATGAATTATCTGTCGAGTGGAACTTGTTCTTCACTCGAAGTAACTTTGTATTTGTGGTGCAGCTCCGAAGGAGAAGGTAGCAGTCGATTTGCACCTCGTCATCCTTGCGGATTGGGATGTGTTCCGTACTTAGGCGAGCACTGGGCTGCAGCTAAGCCCCCGAGTGGAAGGTCTGCTCTCCACTCGGTAGGATTTTTAAAAACTTAGGCGAGTACTGGACTGCAGCTAAGCCCCCGAGTGGGAGGTCTGCTCTCCACTCGGTAGGATTTTTTCAAACTTAGGCGAGTACTGGACTGCAGCTAAGCCCCCGAGTGGGAGGTCTGCTCTCCACTCGGTAGGATTCTTTCAAACTTAGGCGAGTACTGGACTGCAGCTAAGCCCCCGAGTGGGAGGTCTGCTCTCCACTCGGTAGGATTTTTTCAAACTTAGGCGAGCACTGGGCTGCAGCTAAGCCTCCGAGTGGGAGGTTTGCTCTCCACTCGGTAGGATTTTTAAACACTTAGGCGAGCACTGGGCTGCAGCTAAGCCTCCGAGTGGGAGTCTGGCTCGCCACTCGGTAGGATTTTTAAACACTTAGGCAAGCACTGGGCTATAGCTAAGCCTCCGAGTGGGAGTCTGGCTCACCACTCGGTAGGATTTTTAAACACTTAGGCGAGCACTGGGCTGCAGCTAAGCCTCCGAGTGGGAGTCTGGCTCGCCACTCGGTAGGATTTTTAAACACTTAGGCGAGCACTGGGCTGCAGCTAAGCCTCCGAGTGGGAGTCTGGCTCACCACTCGGTAGGATTTTTAAACACTTAGGCGAGCACTGGGCTGCCGCTAAGCCTCCGAGTGGGAGTCTGGCTCACCACTCGGTAGGATGAGTCTGGCTCACCACTCGGTAGGATTTTTAAACACTTAGGTGAGCACTGGGCTGCAGCTAAGCCTCCGAGTGGGAGTCTGGCTCACCACTCGGTAGGATTTTTAAACACTTAGGCGAGCACTGGGCTGCAGCTAAGCCTCCGAGCGGGAGTCTGGCTCACCACTCGGTAGGATTTTTAAACACTTAGGCAAGCACTGGGCTGCAGCTAAGCCTCTGAGTGGGAGTCTGGCTCACCACTCGGTAGGATTTTTAAACACTTAGGCGAGCACTGGGCTACAGCTAAGCCTCCGAGTGGGAGGTTTGCTCTCCACTCGGTAGGATTTTTAAACACTTAGGCGAGCACTGGGCTGCAGCTAAGCCTCCGAGTGGGAGGTTTGCTCTCCACTCGGTAGGATTTTTAAACACTTAGGCGAGCACTGGGCTGCAGCTAAGCCTCCGTGTGGGAGTCTGGCTCGCCACTCGATAGGATTTTTAAACACTTAGGCGAGCACTGGGCTGCAGCTAAGCCTCCGAGTGGGAGTCTGGCTCACCACTCGGTGGGATTTTTAAACACTTAGGCGAGCACTGGGCTGCAGCTAAGCCTCCGAGTGGGAGTCTGGCTCACCAGTCGGTAGGATTTTTAAACACTTAGGCGAGCACTGGGCTGCAGCTAAGCCTCCGAGTGGGAGTCTGGCTCACCACTCGGTAGGATTTTTAAACACTTAGGCGAGCACTGGGCTGCAGCTAAGCCTCCGAGTGGGAGTCTGGCTCACCACTCGGTAGGATTTTTTTACAAACTTAGGCGAAACGGATTCGCAGCTAAGCCACCCACTGGGGGATTTCACACGCAAACAAAAGTGACAACAATTATAGGAAAATTTGTAACACTCTTGTCTTTGATAAATAGACTACAGAAGTTTTTCTTATTACATCTCATCCGAGTGAGAATTCAAGTGTAAAAGGGGCGGAGCAGTTCTGCATTCCAAGCTCGTGGCTTATCGATCTGGCGATCGACATTGTAAAGGTGATACGCTCCATTGTGGAGGACTCTGGTGACGATGAAGGGACCTTCCCAAGTAGGAGCGAGCTTGTGTGGTTTCTGTTGATCCACTCGGAGGACCAAATCTCCTTCTTGGAAGGCTCGACTCTTCACATTTCTGGCATGGAACCGACGCAAGTCTTGCTGATAAATGGTCGATCGGATCATAGCCATTTCTCTTTCTTCTTCCAGGAGGTCGACTGCGTCTTGCCGGGCTTGTTCTGCTTCATCTTCGGTATAAAGCTCGACTCGAGGTGCGTTGTGAAGTAGATCACTCGGCAGGACTGCTTCCGCTCCGTAAACCAGAAAGAACGGAGTTCTTCCAGTCGACCGATTCGGGGTGGTCCTCAATCCCCACAGAACTGACGGAAGCTCGTTGACCCAAGCGCCTGCTGCGTGCTTGAGATCATGCATCAGCCGAGGCTTTAGTCCTTTGAGAATCAGACCATTTGCCCTTTCTTCTTGTCCATTCGACTGGGGGTGGGCGACCGATGCGTAGTCGACTCGTGTGCCTTGAGAGGTGCAAAAAGCTCTGAACTTGTCTGAATCAAAGTTTGACCCATTGTCGGTGATGATGTTATGCGGGACTCCATATCTGAATGTTAACTCCCTGACGAAACTGATAGCAGTGCAAGCATCAAGATTCTTGATAGGCTTAGCTTCAATCCATTTGGTAAACTTGTCGACTGCCACAAGCACATGTGTGAAACCGCTCCTGCCTGTTCTCAATGGGCCAACCATGTCCAGTCCCCAAACAGCGAAGGGCCAGACGAGTGGAATGGTCTTCAGGGCTGATGCAGGCTTGTGCGACATGTTGGAGTAGAACTGGCACCCTTCACACTTGTCGACTATCTCTTTTGCCATTTCATTCGCTCTTGGCCAGTAAAATCCCGCTCGGTATGCTTTAGCCACAATGGTCCGAGAGGACGCATGATGACCACAGGTCCCCGAGTGGATATCATCAAGGATTATCTGACCTTCTTCTGGTGTTATACACTTCTGACCGACTCCAGTCGCGCTTTCTCTATACAACTGTCCCTTTATGACTGTAAAGGCCTTGGATCGACGGGCGATCTGTCGAGCCTCTTCTTCGTCCTCCGGGAGTTCCTTTCTCAGGATATACGTGATGTACGGTATCGTCCAGTCGGGGGTGATTGCCAAAACTTCCATGATTAGGTCAACCACTGCCGGAATTTCAACTTCAGTCGGATCTGTGGTGCTCTTTGGCTGTGGGGCTTCATCTGTAAAAGGATCTTCTTGGACTGATGGCGAGTGGATGTGTTCCAAAAACACATTGCTGGGGATGGCTTCTCTCTTGGAGCCTATCTTTGCCAAATCATCAGCCGCTTGATTTTTCAGTCGGGGGATGTGATGAAGCTCTAACCCCTCGAATTTCTTCTCTAACTTTCTCACTGCATTGCAATAACCAGTCATAGCTGGACTTCTGACGTCCCACTCCTTCATCACCTGATTAACCACCAAATCTGAGTCGCCATAGACCATGAGGCGACGGACGCCGAGTGAAATGGCCATGCGCAACCCATACAAAAGTGCTTCATATTCTGCTTCGTTATTGGAGGAATCAAAGAGAATATGGAGAACATATCTGAGCTTATCTCCTCGGGGGGAAACCAATACTACCCCAGCACCGGAACCATTCAACATCTTAGATCCATCGAAGAACATGGTCCAGTGCTCCGAGTGAACTTGAGTCGGAAGTTGCTGTTCGATCCACTCGGCGACAAAATCTGCAATTGCTTGGGACTTGATAGCTTTCTTTGCCTCAAACTTGATATCTAGGGGAAGAAGTTCAATCGCCCATTTGGCCACTCGACTAGTTGCATCTCTGTTGTGCAAAATCTCTGATAGTGGAGCGTCGCTGACGACTGTAATGGAATGATCAGAGAAGTAATGTGCAACCTTCTTCGTGGTCATATAAATCCCATATACAAGCTTCTGGTAATGAGGATATCTTTGCTTTGAAGGAGTTAAAACTTCAGAAACATAATATACTGGGCGTTGAACTTTGAAGGCCTTTCCTTCTTCTTCCCGCTCGACCGTAAGTACTGTACTGACAACTTGTCCTGTGGCTGCAATGTAAAGCAGCAAAAGCTCCTTGCTGATTGGGGCAGCAAGCACCGGCTGGGTGGAGAGCAGAGCTTTGAGCTCTGTAAACGCTGCATCAACTTCTGGAGTCCACTCAAACTTGTCGGACTTCTTCATCAGTCGGTAAAGAGGCAATGCCTTTTCACCGAGGCGAGAGATGAATCGACTTAAAGCGGCCAAGCATCCTGTAAGCTTCTGGACATCATGCACGCGCACAGGACGTTTCATCCGGAGTATAGTACCAATTTTTTCAGGATTGGCGTCGATCCCCCGTTCGGAAACGAGAAAACCGAGTAACTTCCCACCTGGAACTCCGAATGTGCACTTTGATGGATTGAGCTTGATATCATACCTCCTAAGGTTGGCAAAGGTTTCAGCAAGGTCAGTCAGCAGGTCAGAACCCTTCCGTGACTTGACCACAATATCATCCATGTATGCCTCCACATTCCGACTGATTTGAGTGAGCAAACACTTCTGAATCATCCTCATGAACGTGGCTCCGGCATTCTTGAGGCCGAACGACATGGTGACATAACAGAAGCACCCGAATGGAGTGATGAAAGCTGTTTTGATCTCGTCGGGCCCGTACAGACGGATCTGATGGTACCCAGAATAGGCGTCTAGAAAAGACAAACGCTCACATCCTGCAGTCGAGTCGACTATCTGGTCGATGCGGGGGAGAGGAAAATGATCTTTTGGGCAGGCCCGATTGATATGCTTGAAATCAATGCACATGCGAAGTGACTTGTCCTTCTTGGGGACCATGACAACATTGGCGAGCCACTCGGAGTGGTAAATTTCTCAGATGAACTCCGCTGCTAAGAGCCGAGCCACCTCCTCGCCAATGGCCTTCCTCTTCTGGATGGCGGACCGTCGAAGATGTTCTTTCACAGGTTTAAATTTTGGGTCGACTCGTAGACGGTGCTCAGCCAGCCCCTGGAACTCCAGGCATGTCAGCAGGCTTCCTTGCGAAGATGTCCCAGTTCTCACGGAGGAACTGGATGAGCGCTTCTTCCTATTTGGAGTCGACCGTCGTTGAGATGTGAGTCGGAGCAGCATTTGGATCGGTCGGGTGAATTTGAACTGCCTTCGTTTCACCGGACGACTGAAAAGCTGATTCTAAAGCACGCTTCTTAGCTCGTAGCAACTCACTCGGATTTGCAGTCTTCTGATACTCTTGCAGCTGGACCACTGCCATCTGAGCGTCAGCAATCTTTGAGCCTTTCTAAAAACACTCTTCTGCTTTCTTCCGATTGCCTGTAACAGTGATCACACCTTTGGGACCAGGCATCTTCAATTTGAGATACACATAACATGGTCGAGCCATGAAGCGTGCATAAGCTGGCCTGCCCAAAATAGCGTGATAAGCACTTTGGAAATCCACAACTTCGAATGTCAACTTTTCCTTGCGGTAATTCTTGGAATCACCGAAAACCACATCAAGAGCAATTTGGCCGAGTGACTCGACTTTCTTCCCAGGAATGACTCCATGGAAACTCATGTTACTGGTACTGAGCCTGGACATCGGAATGCCCATCCCTTTCAATGTTTCTGCATACAGTATGTTCAAACCGCTGCCTCCATCCATCAGAACTTTGGTCAGTCGAGTGCCTTCGACAACTGGGTCGACCACCAGAGCTTGCCTCCCAGGGGTGGCAATGTGCGTAGGGTGATCAGACTGGTCGAATGTGATGGCAGCCTGGGACCACTTTAGATAATTGGGTGTTGCCGGAGCAACCATATTTACCTCACGGTTAATAACCTTCAGTCGACTTTTGCTCTCAACATCAACAAAAATCATCAGGGTGGAATTGACCTGGGGGTACCCATCGTCACTATCTTCCTTGTCCTCAACTTTGTCCGACTCCTTTTCCTTATCTTTGGACTGCTTGCCCTGAAACTGCTGGATCAGAAGCCGACACTGTCGAGTGGTATGCTTTGGGTAAATGAGTTTACCCTCTTCATCTTTCTTGGTGTGGATGTGACACGGTAGATCCAAAACATCATTTCGATCTTGGTCTTTAACTTTCTTGGGGTTCCAAGGTCCTTTGGGTTTTCCCTTAAATTTTCCCTGGGTTACGGCCAGGGCCTCTCCAGGAGCGGCTGGCTTGGCTTTCCGCTTCTGTTTCCGACTGGAATTTCCTCCGGTTTCCTGGGCGACTGTTTTATGCTTGCCACTCCGGAGTCGATCCTCATCTTCACCATTAGCGTATTTGGTGGCAATCTCCATCATCCGATTCAGAGACATCTCTCCGGTTCGACCGAACTTCAGATTCAATTCTCTGTACTTAACGCCTTCTTTAAAGGCACAAACTGCTTGATGATCTGGTACATTTTCAACTATGTGATGCAATGTGATCCACCTCTGGATGTAATCCCTTAGAGTTTCATTCGGTTTCTGCATGCAAGACCGCAATTCCGTAAGGCCTACAGGTCGCTTGCATGTTCCTTCAAATGTGGTGACAAACACTCGGGAGAGATCCTCCCAAGTGTAAATGCTACTAGGTGCTAACTGATTCAGCCACGCTCTGGCCGAGCCTTCTAACATGAGAGGCAGGTGCTTCATGGCTACCTCATCATTCCCACCGCCATCTGGACAGCCACTCGGTAATCTTCGAGCCAAGTATCGGGCTTGGACTCACCGGTGAACTTACTGCTCCAGTCACCAACCTGAAGTTGGGAGGAATTACATCGGCTCTGATGGCTCGACTGAAACACTCCGGCCCTGAAACATGTACTCTGTTACTGGTAGGCGCATCTCTGTCGTGGCCTTCTCGGTGAGCTCTATTCCTGTCGACCAAACCTTGAACGAGAATGGATCTCGCATCAAAGCCTGGTTCCCTGGGGTTGACTGGAATTCTCCGCCCAACGCTATGAGGGCGTCTGTCATCCTGTTGTCGAGGCACATATGATCCACTCCTCGGGGGAGGGGTTGGCACTCGACGTCGATCATCACGATCGAATCGGTGATCATACTGCTCATTCCTTCTGTACTGATCACGCCGGTCTCCACGTCCCTCACGCCTCGGAGGCGATCTTGGGCTGTGAGCCAATTGGACTGTATCCGCTGCAACGGATCGACTGTGGATCCTGTTCCACGACTGAGAAACAGCGGAATTCTGGTCTCCCGCTGCCCGGAGCAATGCTCTGATTTGCAACAAGCCTCTGCCAGCCTCTGACTGGGAGGGCTGAATCGACTCTGCTATACGGGCCGCAGCCGCCAAATTCTGAATCGGAGTATGATATACCTGCGGGGGCGGAAAGGGTTGACGTCGACTGCATTCTGGAGCCCGTTGACGCACTCGCTCGTCGAGTATTCGCTGGAGATTCTCCAATCGAGTGCGCTCGGCCAAGTTAGCCAAGCGCGCGTCCTCCAAGGCTCGGGCCTCGGGGGTTTCTCCAACAATAGGAGTGTGGAGAGCATCCATGTTCCGGCGGCAAAGCTCCTCCCGCTGTGACGACGTGAGAGGCTCGGGGAGATACTCCTCGTGAGGACGCGATGGGTCGCCCCCATCCGCGCCTCCGTCAGCGCGGGGGAAACCGGGAGGACTGTGTGGCCCATCGATCACCAGAACCTCTGCAGCTGGGTCACTGCTATCGCATTCGGATGCGGTCTCTGCGGAGCCAGTCGACAGGTCGAACATGCCGTAGAGGGATTCGTCGGGCTCGATTGCCGCGACTTGTGGGGTGGCCGACTGGCGGGCCACCGCATGCCTCACCCACCTCTGAAGCCTCGACCGACCGGAGCGCTTGCGCCGGCGAGAAACAGGGCGGGGAGATGCCACAGGAGCCGACCGATACTGGGCCGACGGCTGCCGCAGGAGGACGCCACGGACGCATGCGCGAAAGTGCGTCGCCCCGCGGACGGGGAGCGCGTCGACGTCGAGTGGAGCCTCCTGAAGCCAAGCGGAGTCGTCGGCGATGAACGTGAGCGCACCGAGACGGATCTCGCGGCCCTCCACCAAAGCTCCGCCCGAAACCATGATCAAAGAGATCGGAAAAAATCGCAACTTCTCCAACTAGGCGCTAAGACTCCTTGCCCCAAGGTGGGCGCCAACTGTCGTGGTTCTAACTCTGACAGTGATGTAGGGGGGGTATGTATGGAGAGGCTAGATCTTAGCTATGGAGGAGTTTTAAGCACACGAGGATTACGAGTTCAGGCCCTTCTCGGAGGAAGTAACAGCCCTACGTCTCGGTGCCCGGAGGCGGTCGACTGAATTATGTGTGTATGAATAACAGGGGTGCGAACCCTTGATACTGAGGAGGGGGTGGCTTATATAGAGTTCGCCAGGCCCCTCCAGCCCTCAGTAATGCAGGGTTTAAAGTACATTAAGACTGGGGGTTACTGGTAACGCCCCTAATAAAGTGCTATGATGACCATAAAAGCTACTTAATGACCGACCGTTTGCGTGCAGGGTGACTTTAGATCTCCTGGCAGTCGAGTGGTTGGATCTTGGTCGAGTGATTGCTTCGTGGTCGAGTGTCTTGAATCCGTCGAGTGGGATACCTCCAAGTCGATTGAAAGGTGACTTCTTCTAGGGATGTCCTTGGGTAGGGTACTTTAGGACAGGTCCATGCCCCTACCCTAGGTACATAGCTTCATCAACCGCCGCGTCGCCCCTTCGAGCCATAGTGTCACGACCCGTGGTCCACCGCCGCCCCGAGGCCGTCCGCTCCAGGCCGTCCCGTGGCTGCACTGACCCTCGTGCCGCCGCTGCGTCGCCCCGTCGGGCCGTAGCAGGCGTGGCACGCTGTCCATGCCGATGTCCTAAGGTCGTTCCCGCGGCTGCACCGACTCGCGAACCGCCATTGCGTCGCCCCTTCGGGACGCAGCGTAACGGCCCGCGGTCCCCGCCACCGCCCCAAGGTCTTCCCGCCGTTGCCCTGACTTGCCCGCCGCCGTTGCGTCGCCCCTTCAGGCCGTAGCGCCGCGGTCCGAGGTCCACAGAGCCGTCACCGCGCGTTGATCTCCCATTATGCGCCGCGCCATCTTCCTTGGTGCGGGAATGTCGCCATCTGCGCCGGTCTTCGTCATGTTGTAGGGTTCCTGACCCACATCGAGCATCGCCGCCGCGCTCCTAACCTAGCCACCGCCGCCGCCATCTGGCCGACGTCACCGCTCTTCTTCGGCCGCCGCCGCTACCCCCGTAGCCGTCGCAGCCGCCCGTCCACCCAGTTTGTCTTCGTCCAGCACCAGCCTGTAATGCCCATGATGCGGCTATACCTCCCACATGTCGAGGCACAACTTAAAGGCATAACCGCATGGTGGTTTTGTCGCAAGAAGGGTCATCTTCACAAACATCCCATGTAATGAACAAGACAGGGATAAATAGAGTTGGCTTACACTCGCCATGTCACACAATACATAAATAATCCATACATCATCCAAATACACTCATAGACTGACTATGGTCAAATCTGAATAAAAGGAAGATAACCCCAAATGCTAGATCCCCGATCATCCCAACTGGGCTCCATTACTGATCATTAGGAAATGACACATAGTAACGACCAAGGTCCTCGTCGAACTCCCACTTGAGTTCAATAGCATCACCTACACTGGTATCATTGGCACCTGCAACTATTTTGGAAGTATCCGTGAGTCACGAGGACTCAACAATCTCACACCCGCGACATCAAGACTATTTAAGCTCATGGGTAGGATATGTTAATGAGGTTGAGCTGCAGCAAGCGCTAAGCAAATATGGTGGCCAACATACACAAATAAGAGTAAGATGAGAAGCTACGCAATGGTCGTGAAGCAAGAAGTGAGAAAGAAGTGATCCTAAAACTACTTACATTCAAACATAACACAAACCGTGTTCACTTCTCGGACTCCGCCGAAAAGAGACCATCACGGCTACAGACGTGGTTGATTCATTTTAATTAAGCCAAGTGTCAAGTTATCTACAACCGGATATTAACAAATTCCCATCTGCCACATAACCGCGGGCACGACTCTCGAAAGATTATACCCTGCAGGGGTGTCCCAACTTAGCCCATTACAAGCTCTCATGATCAACGAAGGATATTCCTTCTCCTGGAAAGACCCGATCAGTCTCGGAATCCCGGTTACAAGACATTTCGACAATGGTAAAACAAGACCAGCAAAGCCACCCGACTGTGCCGACAAATCCCGATAGGAGCTGGACATATCTCGTTCTCAGGGCACACTGGATAGGTCAACCTATGAGTAAAACCAACCCTCGAGTTTCCCCGAGGTGGCCCCGTAGGTTGCCCGGTCCGGACCAACACTCAGAGGAGCATTGGCCCCGGGGGGGGGGGGGTTAAAATAAAGATGACCCTCAGGTCTGTAGAACCCAAGGGAAAGTTATAGGTTGTTAGGAAAATGTAAAACCAAGGTTGCGCCTTGCTGGAGGAGTTTTATTCAAGGCGAACTGTCAAGGGGGTCCCATAGCCCCAACCGTGTAAGGAACGCAAAAGCAAGGAACATAACACCGGTATGACGGAAACTAAGGCAGCAAGAGTGGAACAAAACACCAAGCTTAAGGCCGAGACTTCCACCCCTTCCAGGAGCCGCCAGAGTGTCCCACCGGCCGCGCCGTCGACAACAGATATAGGGTATGACTAATCCCTCATGGACAAACTTACGCTAACCATGAGTCACAGATGAACCAGGTCACGGCGCCAGGTGATGGTTCCGGCGCAGCGATGCCCGCCCCATCAAGAGAGACTTACTGGGACTGCATGGGAGGGGCCAGGAGCAAGGCCCCTCCCCGCGTCGCACGGAGCAAGGCAACACCCGGAGGTAGGACCTCTGCCGGGGTGGCGCCGACGACCTTTCCCTCGGCAGAGGACCCGTGGTCGCCGAGGGCACCGCTGGCGTCCCCTCTGCCCTCGTTGGGCCGTCCTGGTTTCCGATCATCCCAGCGGTGGTAGGGGGAGGCGCAAGGCGGGGCCCTCGTCAGGCGATATGAAGTAAGGCTCACGCCTGTGAAGATCGCCGCCCGTGACACTCTCATGTAATAATGAGTGGGCATGTACACGCCCCGGAGCCTCAGGAGAGCCGCCCCTCGGGCCTCGGGGGCTCCCTCCCACGCCCAGTGGCAGCACTTAGCTCCGCGCTGGTGAGAAGACGTCGAAGACTTGACTAGGCGCCGGACGCGGCCTTTTGCTTTGGATCTTTTTTCTGTAACCCTACCTTCTGGATTTGGATTTAAGTTGAAGTTGAATTTTCATTTGATGCACGCGGGGGGCGGGGGGGGATGCCTTTTCTCGTTCGAGGTATTTCTCGCAGTCTGGTTCTTGCCTTATTTCGGAGTTCGCGCCTGTCGCTCCCCCCTCACGAGTCGGGCTGGGCATGAAGCACACGAGCCACACACGTGTCGCGCTGCGGCTGGCGCTCGCTTATCACGCGGCCCCCTCGGGCGTGTCGACGAATTCCTCAGGAGCTTCTCAGGAACCCACAATCTCTTGAGCCGGTTTTGGGCTCGTCCAGGCTAAGGTAAACCGCAACAGCAGCCTTGCCCCAGCATACGTGAGCTCGTGAAGACGCATACCCAATTTGACACAGAAGGATAAAAAGCTGCAATTTGTTTACATGAGGGGCTCCCCTCTCAAAATGCTCTTACAATCTTCCAGGGCCACGCCCAAGTTTTTACAGGGTAAATAGTAGGGAAATGTGGGATCAGCCGGATATGTCGCTCGCTGCGTCCCCCATGTCATCTTCAGGCGCACCGCTGGTGTCGCTGTCGCCTCCACCTTCACCGGCGCTGGCATCGCCGTCACCAAGCACGTCACCTTCGTCCACCACAACTACTACCCGGTCGTCGTCAGAAGCGAAGGCCCTGACCAGCGCATCCATGTTGTCTTCAACCCATCGCGCCAGGTCGCCCCAGATGGCTTCCGGTACGGGAGCAATGGCGGCGTCAAAATCGAAGTTGGGATCGGCGTTCCAGAGGTGGCTAAAGACGCGGGAGAACACGCGCCCGAGCAGGCTGCGACTCCTCTCTTCAACAAGTTCGCGAGCCCTCTCAGAATGGTTATGCAGGCGCGTCACCACATCGGCGAAGAAGCAGAGGTGGCTGGCGTAGTCGTTCGCATGAGGATGAGGAGCATTCTCATCGCAGATATGGCCCAGGGCAGTGTTGGCCCTATTCCTAAGGTCCTCGAGCATGGGGGCGTGCACATGCTCCAACGTCCGCCGCTGAAGTACTTTGTCCTTGTTCTGCCGCGTGACGGACTCGGCTTCGGCGACCCGCTTCTGAAGAGAGAGCAGCTCGGCGCGGGCGGAAGCCAGCTCAGCCTGTGCCAAGGCCAGGGCGGTTGCGGCGGCCTCCTCGCGCCGCTCCACCTCGACCAACCTGGACTTGAGGGCAGCAGTCCTACTAGCGGCACCGGCTTCCACGAGCTTCAGCTTCAGGTCGTGCCTGCTCTCGAGATCCGCGCGAGCCTCGACCACCCGGCGGTCGACCTCCTCCTGGGCCCTGACCTCGCACGCACCGACGTTGTCCTCCGCCTGAGTAACCTGGCGCACCCTCGTCTCTAGCCGTTCGAGTTCAAGGCTGCGCTCCATAGCTTCCAGCGCCAGCACCTCCTCGCGCTTCCGAATCTCTTCCTCCTCGGCAGGCGTCCCCCTCAACGACGCAAGGGTAGCCCTGCGCGCCTCCACCTGCTGATCCAAGACAGCGCTCTAGGCTTGGAGCTCCCACACGCGCTTCTCCGCGGCCTCGCGACGGCAGTGAGCTTCCCGAGCCTCTTCCAGAGCTCGAGAGCAGGCCTCACGGGAGGCTGCGAGGGAAGCCTCAGCCTTCACATTATCCAGCTCACACTGGTGGCGCCCGAGGTTGATGGCCACCTTCAGCTTGTGCCACTCCTCCGCCAACCGAAGACCCTCGGTCTCAAGGCGCGCGTCGACACCCACAAGTTCTTCACCGAGTTGGTTCATCGCACCCATCGCCTCCTGGAAGAGCTCATGACGAACAACGCTCCGTCCGTGCTCGAACTCAAGCGCATGACCCATCTCATCCTCCACCACGGGGGCTGTGGGCGACGCCTGTAGTGGTGCGCCCCCTGAGGGAGTCCTGGATTAGGGGGTGTCCGGATAGCCGGACTATACCTTCGGCCGGACTCCTGGACTATGAAAATACAAGATTGAAGACTTCGTCCCGTGTCCGGAAGGGACTTTCCTTGGCATGGAAGGCAAGCTTGGCGATACGGATATGTAGATCTCCTACCATTGTAACCGACTCTGTGTAACCCTAGCCCTCTCCATTGTCTATATAAACCGGAGGATTTTAGTCTGTAGGACGAACAACAATCATACCATAGGCTAGCTTCTAGGGTTTAGCCTCTCTGATCTCGTGGTAGATCTACTCTTGTACTACCCATATCATCAATATTAATCAAGAAGGACGTAGGGTTTTACCTCCATCAAGAGGGCCCGAACCTAGGTAAAACATCGTGTCCCCTGCCTCCTATTACCATCCGCCTAGACGCACAGTTCGGGACCCCCTACCCGAGATCCGCCGGTTTTGACACCAACATTGGTGCTTTCATTGAGAGTTCCTCTGTGTCATCACTTTTAGGCCCGATGGCTTCTCCGATCATCAACAGCGATGCGATCCAGGGTGAGACTTTTCTCCCCGGACAGATCTTCGTATTCGGCGGCTTTGCACTGCGGGCCAATTCGCTTGGTCATCTGGAGCAGATCAAAAGCTACGCCCCTGGCCATCAGGTCAGATTTGGAAGTTTGAACTACACGGCCGACATCCGCGGAGACTTGATCTTCGACGGATTCAAGCCACAGCCGAGCGCGCCGCACTGTCACGATGGGCATGATCTAGCTCTGCCGCCGAACAGTGCCCTGGAGGCCGCACCTGTGTCCGCTCCGACCCCTAGCTCAGAGCCGATCACACCAATCGAGGATGGGTGGTTAGACACCGCCTCAGGAGCTGCAATCTCTACGGCGATCGAGCCAAACATCAGCCCTATTCTCTGCGAAGCCCGTGACTCCAAGGAGCCGGACTCCTCTCCTGACTCCGAGCCCTCCGCGCCCCTACCGATCGAACCCGATTGGGCGCCGATCATGGAGTTCACCGCCGCGGACATCTTTCAGCACTCGCCCTTCGGCGATATTCTGAATTCACTAAAGTCTCTCTCTTTATCAGGAGAGCCCTGGCCGGACTATGGTCAGCAAGGTTGGGATGCGGATGATGAAGAAATTGAAAGCCCACCCACCACCCACTTCGTAGCCACTATCGATGATTTAACCGACATGCTCAACTTCGACTCCGAAGAAATCGACGGTATGGACGCCGATGCAGGAGACGATCAAGAACCAGCGCCTATAGGGCACTGGAAAGCCACCTCGTTGTATGATATATACATGGTGGACACCCCAAAAGAAGGCAATGGCGATGGAACAGCGGAGGATGACCCCTCCAAGAAGCAGCCTAAGCGCCGGCGTCAGCGGCGCCGCTCTAAATCTCGCCAAAGCAAAAACGGTGACTCTGGCACAGGAGATAATAACACCCCGGACAGTGCCGAAGACAACCACCTCCAGCAAGATTCAGCACAGGAGGATAGAGAAGCCAACCCTCATGAGAGAGTGGCAGACAGAGAGGTCGAAGACGATAATTATATGCCTCGCTCCGAAGATGAGACAAGCCTCGACGACGACGAATTTGTCGTGCCGGAGGATCCCGTCGAACAAGAGCGTTTCAAACGCAGGCTTATGGCCACGGCGAGCAGCCTCAAGAAAAAATAGCAACAACTTAGAGCTGATCAAGATTTGCTAGCCGACAGATGGACTGAAGTCCTTGCGGCCGAAGAGTATGAACTCGAACGCCCCTCCAAGAGCTACCCAAAGTGCAGGATGCTACCCCAATTAGAGGAGGAAGCACCTAAACCTACATCACCAGCGCATGATGCGGCCGACCGGCCACCCCGTGGCTGCGACAGAGAGGCCTCTCGGCCCTCCACTCAAGCCGCACCCCGGCGCCGCTCAAAAAATACCAAGGCAAAGGAAAATGCGCCAGACCTGCGAGATATATTGGAGGACAAGGCAATGCAAACAAGATCGATCTACGGATCACATGGGCGCCCCACGGCATGGATGGTACTCGTCACGCCGGATACAGTAAATCCGGCCAGGCCGAACACAGTAGACAAAGCTCGTTTGAGCTGCGTCATGATATAGCCCAATACAGAGGCGCCGCACACCCACTATGCTTTACAGATGAAGTAATGGATCATCAAATCCCCGAGGGTTTCAAACCCATGAACATCGAATCATACAATGGCACAACAGATCCTGCGGTATGGATCGAGGACTATCTCCTTCATATCCACATGGCCCGCGGTGATGACCTACACGCCATCAAATACCTCCCACTCAAGCTTAAAGGACCAGCTCGGCATTGGCTTAACAGCTTGCCAGCAGAATCAATTGGTTGTTGGGAGGACCTGGAAGCCACATTCCTCGACAATTTCCAGGGCACTTATGTGCGACCACCAGATGCCGATGACCTAAGCCACATAATTCAGCAGCCAGAGGAATCGGCTAGACAATTCTGGACACAGTTCCTAACCAAGAAAAATCAAATCGTCGACTGTCCGGACGCAGAGGCCCTAGCAGCCTTCAAGCATAACATCTGCGACAAGTGGCTTGCATGGCACCTAGGACAGGAAAAGCCGAAATCCATGGCAGCCCTCACGACACTTATGACCCGCTTTTGCGCGGAAGACAGCTGGCTAGCTCACAGCAATAACATGACCAAGAGCCCTGGTAATTCGGATACCAAGGACAGCAGTGGCAGATCGCCTCGCAACAAGCAAAAGCGCCGCATTAACGACGACAATGCTGAGGATACGATAGTTAATGCCGGATTTAGAGGCTCTAAACCCGGTCAGCAGAAAAAGCCATTCAAAAGAAATACTCCGGGCCCGTCCAGTTTGGACCGAATACTTGACCGCTCATGCCAGATACATGGCACCCCCGAAAAACCAGCCAATCACACCAACAGGGATTGTTGGGTGTGCAAGCAGACATGCAAGTTAAATGCCGAAAGCAGAGACAAGGGGCTGCATAGCGATGACGAGGAGGAGCCCTGGCCGCCGAACAACAGTGGACAGAAAGGTTTCCCCCCACAAGTGCGGACGGTGAACATGATATACGCAACCCACGCCCCAAGAGGGAGCGGAAGCGTGTGCTAAGGGACGTATACGCGATGGAGCCAGTCGCCCCAAAGTTCAACCCATGGTCTTCCTGCCCGATCACTTTTGATCGAAGGGACCACCCCACTAGCATCCATCATGGCGGATTCGCCGCATTGGTTCTAGACCCAATTATTGACGGATTTCACCTCACTAGAGTCCTTATGGACGGCGGCAGCAGCCTGAACCTGCTTTACCAGGATACAGTGCGGAAAATGGGCATCGATCCCTCGAGGATTAATCCCACTAGAACGACCTTTAAAGGCGTCATATCAGGTGTAGATGCCAACTGTACAGGCTCAGTTACACTTGAAGTGGTCTTCAGATCTCCGGATAATTTCCGAAGCGAGGAGTTAATCTTCGACATAGTCCCGTTCTGCAGTGGCTATCACGCACTGCTCGGGCGAACTGCATTTGCCAAGTTCAATGCGGTGCCGCACTACGCATACCTCAAGCTCAAGATGCCAGGCCCTCGAGGAGTCATCACGGTCAATGGAAACACCGAACGCTCTCTCCGAACGGAGGAGCATACGGCGGCTATCGCAGCGGAAGTACAAAGCAGCCTCTCAAGGCAATTCTCCAGTCCGGCCATTAAACGTCTGGACACCGTCAAGCGCGCCCAGAGTAACCTACAACAGGACCGCCTGGCACGTTCCGAGCAAGCGTAGCAATGCGTCCCCAACGCCAGCCCTCGCGAACTTGCGAAACCAGTGTTGCGCGTACATAACTACACTCTGGAAATACCATGGGCACAGGGGGAGGGGCACCATCACGGCACGCCCAAAACGCGGCTTAAACCGCACTAGGGGCTGCCGATTTCTTAATTTTCTCTTATTTTCAGGACTCCACTCTTCGGAAGGCCTGTCCGGTAGTACAATTGCCGCACAAACGATACAACAACCAGGGGAGCAGAAAGCTACGCCGCACTACGAAACTCTAAGGTGGTCTCTATAACGAGCAGTATACCTGTTTCGCATAACATTCCGCAGCTCGCCCCTGGAAAGGACATATTTGATAGTCCCATCTTTTGCTTATCGCATTATTTGTATTGCCCTGCTTTAATCGCAGCCTTTTTTAAATAAAAAATCCATAGCCTCCGTCTATTATTGCATTACTCTTTTTTATGAATATATTGTTCATTAATGACATGTTGCCCCCGTACACTTTGGTACGACCAATACACCAGGGGCTTAAGTACCCCACAATACGGTGTGAGAAGTTCGAACACTTTCACAAGTGCGGCACCCCGAACTTATAGCATTATATGCATCGGCTCCGAATCATGTCTTGGGTCAATAGTTGGGTTTGCCCGGCTCCTATGTTTTTGTACCTTGCGTTCCGTTATATCGGCTAAGGTAGCACTAGGAGAACTACTACGATTGTGCCCCAGTTGAGCTGGGCTAAGCACCTCAGTAGAGAAAGCTAAAACTGACCGTCATGATGAGGCGAGAGATGGTCGCTGTTCGAGAGGTTGTCGAGTCCCTAAAGACTTATGCCGCTTAGAGCGAGGAGTCGGCTTTGTCCGGCCTAGGCGTGGATAGCGCCCCGAACTCGGTCTTCCGAACACTAGGGGCTTCGCCGAAATTTAAAATTATAGAATTCTATGGCTAAGTGAGAGTGTTCAAAAATTATAGTCCGATTGCCTTGTTCGTTGTGTTGAGCGCCTCCCTCGGAGGACCCAAGAATGGGAAAAAGAGCGCTCATGTTTATCCCGAACACCCCAACACTCGTGCCATGGGGGCAGAAGCCGACGACTCGCCATCTCTCAAATTTGATAAACGGCCGCACATAAGGTAATATTTTAAATTCAAAAAGCATTGCTTAGCGCACATGAACAAGTTTTCAGCGCACATGACAAAACGAGCGAGTTTACTGAAAAATTACATCCATGGAACATTCATCCGCCACAAGGCGGGCACCCTTCAGAACGCCCTCATAATACATCTCGGGCTTGCGATGCTCCTTGCCCGGCGGTGGCCCGTCCTTCACAAGCTTCTCAGCATCCAGCTTGCCCCAGTGCACCTTCGCACGGGCAAGCGCCCTACGGGCACCCTCGGTGCATACAGAGCGCTTGATGACTTCGAGCCTTGGACAGGCCTCCACCAGCCGCCTCACCAGCCCGAAGTAGCTCCCAGGCATGGCCTCTCCAGGCCACAGTCGGACTATGAGGCCCTTCATGGCCTGTTCGGCCACCTTATGGAGCTCGACCAGCTGTTTCAGCTGGTCGCTTAAGGGCACCGGGTGTTCGGCCTCAGCATACTGAGACCAGAACACCTTCTCTGTCGAGCTTCCCTCCTCGGCTAGGTAGAAGGCGGCGGTATCCGACACGCTACGGGGCAAGTCTGCGAATGCTCCTGGAGAGCTCTGGATTCGGGTAAGTAACAAGTAATTCACTTTTACGTGCTTGCTTTGCATAAAGAATGCCTTACCCGCTGCTATCTTTTTTATTGCCTCAACCTCCTGGAGGGCCTTCTGGGCTTCGGCCTTGGCAGACTTGGCATCTTCAATGGCCGCCGCGAGCTCAGACTCTCGCTTCTTTGAGTCAAGCTCCAAACTCTCATGTTTTTTCATGAGAGCCTGGAGCTCTTGCCGCACCTCGCTAACCTGTGTCTCATGCTTCTCCCGCTTGGTGCGCTCCGTGGCCGCCCTCTTCTCGGCCTCGGACAGCGCTTGCTTAAGGGTCGCCACTTAGTTGTGGCCCCTACAATAGCCGCGTTAATCCTGTCACTTTTTGCAATTGCACCTTTCACATATTTCAATAAGGTATTTCTTACCTTCCTTCTCCTCGAGCTGCTTCTTGGCTAGGCCGAGGTCTTACTTGGACTGCTCGAGGTTCTGCTTCATCGTGCCCACCTCCGCTGTCAGTGCGGCGGATGCTAGCAGCGAAGCCTGCATACGCATATTGACTTACTTTTGTTAGACTCCTGCAAACGTTATTAGATCCTCTATTCGGCCTTTCTTTCCGAACACCGAACAGAGCATCAGGGGCTACTGTCTATGCGGTAATATTTTTACATATTCCTTACTTACCTCAAAGCCTGTTAGAAGGCTGGCACAGGCTTCGGTCAGTCCGCTCTTGGCGGACTGAACCTTCTGGATCACCGCACTCATAATAGTGCGGTGCTCCTCGTCGATGGAGGCGCCGTTAAGCACCTCCAGCAAATTGTACAGTGCCTCCGGTTGGACGGAGGTCACCGGCTCGGTAGGCTTGCTCCTCTTGGAAGGAGGCTGCCTACCGGAGTCCGGAACCATTGAAGGTTCCGGCGCGGTGTCCGGCTCAAAGCCGGACTTAGAGCCCTTGGGGGTTCTATCCCCTTCACGCCTGGAGTCCGGGAGGTCGCATTGCGGCGCCTCCAGGACCACCTCCTCCTGGCTTGGAACCTGTTGGGATGCCACCTCGGCGTCGTCCGTTGGGTGGGGGGGAGGTAGCCGCAGGAAGCGAATTCACATCCGACGAATCTAGGGAGCCGCTCGACGACTCGTCGAGCCCGGCCTTGGGAGGACTGCATAGACATGTTCGACGTAAGGAAAAGCTGTGCAATGGGGGAATACTATGAATCACTCTGGTATTCGGATACTTACGATCTCGCCAGGGGCTTGGCCCTGTGCGGCCACTCCTCTTCGTCGTTGTCGGCGTTGGTGGAGTAGTCCGGAGGAGGGGTCTTCCCCCTCTTGGACCCTTCGGCCTCCCTAGTTGGGGCGGCCTTCCTTTTCTTCCCTCCCCCCGCTGGAGGGGGAGAGGTCTCTTCTTCCTCCTCCTCGTCTTCATGGGAGGAGTGCGCCTTGGAGTCGTCGGATGATGAATCCGACACCTCCTGGCGCCGGGCACTCTTTCGAGTCCCCGTGGCCTTCTTCTTGGCCTTCTTCTCCGGCACCACATAGGGTGCCGGAACCAGCAGCTTCGCCAAGCGAGCGTCCGCTGGGCCTTCGGGCAAAGGAGCTGGACAGTTGATCTGTCCGGATGTCTCCTGCCAATCCTGTCAAAGGTAAGGGAGCTTAGATCCCGCATGGAGTCAAACTATGAAAAACTAATACCCTGTAAAAGGTAAAAACAGCTTACCGCACGAGCGTGACGCTGCATGCTGAATCCGCGATCCTCGGTAGCGGATGCGGGGGCCTCGGCGCCCTTGAAAAGCACCTTCTAGGCATCTTCGTACGTCGTGTCGAAGAGCCTGCTCAGAGTTTGATGCCGCGCCGGGTCGAAATCCCACAGGTTGAAAGCCCGTTGTTGACACGGGAGGATCCGACGGATGAGCATAACCTGGACTACGTTGACAAGTTTGAGCTTCTTGTCCACCAGGGTTTGGATGCATGTTTGGAGTCATGTCAGCTCTCCTTTTTTACCCCATGATAGGATCGTCTCTTTCCAGGAGGCGAGCCACGTAGGCGGTCTGGATCGGAACTCGGGGGCTGCGACCCATTCAGGGTCGCGCGGCTCGGTGATGTAAAACTACCCCGACTGCCACCCGTTTAGGGATTCCACGAAGGAGCCCTCGAGCCATAGGACGTTGGGGTGCCTCCACACTCCGCACTCCGCTTGGGTGCCGCGCACCACCTTCGGCTTGACATTGAAAGTCTTAAGCCATAGGCCGAAATGGGGGCGGATGCGGAAGAAAGCCTCGCACACGACGATAAATGCCGAGATGTTGAGGACAAAGTTCGGGGCCAGATCGTGGAAATCCAGGCCATAGTAGAACATGAGCCCCCGGACAAATGGGTGGAGAGGGAAGCCCAGTCCGCAGAGGAAATGGGGGAGGAACATCACCCTCTCATGGGGCCTAGGGGTGGGGATGAGCTGCCCCTCTTCGGGAAGCCGATGCGCAATGTCGTTAGACAAGTATCCGGCCTTCCTCAGTTTTTTGATGTGTCCCTGTCGGCGTTCTGGGAACGGGGGTCCCCAGACTTGCCTGCCTGCGGCCTGCGCCGTGGCTCAAAGGGGGGCCCAGCATGGCCCATCTTCACCAACACAGACCCAAGACCCTCGCGAGGGGCCCAGCCTCGCGGGGCGGACGACTCGGAGCTTCCTCAGGCACGGCCTCATCAGGCTGGCTCGTGAGGAGGTGGAGAGATCAAGGCGGGGTACCTCACGAGGTGCCTGTGACGCAAGCCATGACAACCGAAGGCGCCAGGCGGGTGCCAGCCCGCGCAGCGTCCTCCTTTCCTCCTTGGTGCAAAGGGAGCAAGCGCAGCCGCGGAGTACCGAGGCATCAGGCAAAGATTGCCATTTCGGTGCAACAAGACCAAGACTAGGAGGACTGCAAGACGGAGGTCATTGTGGAGCCCAAGACGGCGTCACCACCAGAGCTTTGTGCAGGCAAAGACTACTTTTGTCAGGATAGCTGGTACTAGCTGTCCCCCTTCAAATTAGCCCGCCATTTTTGGCTCCCTTCCTGCTCGATATTTGGGAAGAGGACCATGGCCTCTATAAATAGGACCAACCACCCACAGAACAAGAGGGACGAAGGAACGAGGGAATAGAAAAGGGGGAACGAGAGAAAGAGAGAGAGAGAGAGAGAGAGAGAGAGAGAGAGAAGGGCAACTGAACTCCTCCCAGCAGTTCATCGCCCCAGCCAAGAGCAGACCCTCGCGAGGCTGTTCTTCCTTGTATTGTTCATCATTATCAGCCCAAGAGGCAATCCACCACACCGCACACTGGAGTAGGGTATTACACCACAACGGTGGCCCGAACCAGTATAAACCCTGTGTCATTCGTGTTGTTCTTTCCGTTGCTTAGATCTTAGCGAGGCGGAGGGGTGCAGGTAGGTAGGAGGCAAAATCTCCGCACGCACCCCAGTGTTCGAACCTCAAGGGTCTGCCGGAACCCGAAATCCGACATTTGGCGCGCCAGGTAGGGGTGCGCCGGAATCCACCTTCTACCGCTTCGTGGCCCGTCGCGTCGTCATCACCATGTCCGGCGACCAGGCGGGCAACCCAGATCCATGGGCGGCGTGGCCCGCCCGCGCAGAGCCGCTCGCCTCGGGCGACCCCGTGCCCCAGGCAGCTCGCGGTCCGTAGGGCGCTGCGGGCCGCGGGCGATGCGGACATGCTTCAACAGCTCTCACACCGCGGCAGGCGTGGTCGGCAGCAAGGGCCTCCAATCACGCCGCGACCACGGCACCGTACACCCGCCGGGAGGAGGCGAACTCGAGGGCCGTGCTCACGGTGGCCCGAGAGCTGCTGCAGTGCAGGCTGCTGGAGGGCGGCCGTGACGTGCTGCTGGAGCGGGTGGCAGAGCTCCTGGGCTTCGCTGCCTCAGGGGCTCACCCCTTCTTCACCCAGCTCCCATCTCAAGCCCAGGGCGGGCCGCGCGGGGGCTCCGCGCGCGCCCGCGGGCTCCAAGGCTACTCCAACGCCAGCGAAGCTGTCAGCACCGGACCGGCGCCGGCGCTGCCCCCGCTCCTGGTCCGTGAAGAAGAAGGACTTGACGCGACCCGCGGCCCCAGTGGACAGCCGCGCCGCCACCCCACGGTGGGCGCGTCAGGCAGGACCGCATGGCACGCGGAGCACTACGGCGTGGCCTTCGGGATGACGGCACCAGAGGAATACGTGCCCCTCATGATGGACCAAGGACACTCTCACGAGGGCGAACAAGGCTCGCTCCTCAGCCCGAGCTGGGGGGACAAGGCACTAGAAGCTGAGCCTTTCCAGGAGCCCCGGGACGGTCCCACCGGCCACGCTAGAGGCAATGATTATCGGGTACCGCTAATTCTTCAGGAGCAGGCATACGCTAACCATGGATCGCAGGAGGTGCAGGTCGCCACAACGAGCAGCTGCCCCGCTCCCACAGTCTCCTACCCCTCAGGAGAAGGGCGCAGGGGGCTGCAGGAGAGGGGCCGAGACCCGACATCACCACCGCGGCGTTCGGAGCAAGGTGTTCTCAGGAGGTAGGCCCTCTGCTGGGGAGGTGCCTCAGGGCCTGCCCCTGGCGGAGGACCCGTGGTCGTCGGGGGAACCGCTGGCGACCGCTCTACCCCATCGGCGGCGTCCTGGTTTCCGGTCGTCGTTGATGGCACTAGAGTGTGGCGCAAGGTGGGGCCCTCATCTGGCGATATGAAGCAAGGCCAGTACCTGTGAAGAAGGCCCAGTGCCTGTGAAGCTCGCCGCCCCGTGACACTCTCACGTAATAATGAGTGGGGCTGTACATGTCCCGGAGTCTCAGGGGTGCCGGCCTCAGGCCCTAGGGCTCCCTCCCACGCCCAGTGGCAGCACTTAGCTCCGCGCTGGTGAGAAGACGTCCAAGACTAGATTAGGTGCCGGACGCGGCCTTTTGTCTGCTTTCGTTGCTTTTCCCTTTGGTTGTCGCTTTCCCCCGCTGGATTCAAGTTGGATTCGAATTTGAGATTTGCGTGTGTTCGGGGAAGGGGTGCTTAGTCTCGTTCGAGCAATTTCTCGCATTTTGGTTACCACTTCGCCTCATCTGCCTCCCCTCGTGAGCCCCTCGCGAGCCGGGTCAGGCCTAGCTTGCGCGCAGCCCAGACTGCCGCCACCGCGTCCTCTCAGGAGGGTGTTTTGCTGCAGGTCCTACGGATCCAATCAGGGAACACTTGGGACACCACAACCTCCCACAAGCTACCTCAGGGTCAGCACGGGACCAAGGTAAACTAGCCGACCAGCGCGTCGCTTAAGCCAACCACTTGGCGCGGGCGCATGGGCAATGTAGCGACTACTAAGACGATGAACACAAGTTTTACATAAGGGGCTCCCCCTCTCAAATGCTCTCACCGCCATCAGGCCAAAACCTGAGTTCTATTCATGCAGGGCAAGGAAGTAGGAACGATGCACAATCAGTCGGATAAATCCCCCAATGCGTCCTCAGGAGCACCACCCGAGCCGCTGCTGGTGTCGCTGAACTCGCCATCGCTGTCCGTGTCGCCGCCAGCGGCGTCAGGGCCGTGCACCGCACCACCCTCGTCGGCAGCCACGATCACACCGTCGTTGTCTGAAGCGAAGGCCCTGATAAGAGCATCCACATTGTCTTCCACCCAGTGCGCCAGGTCGCCTCGGATGGCCCGGGGGACTGGGGCGATGGCGGCGTTGAAATCGAAGTGGGATCCATGTTCCGGAGATGGCTAAAGACGCGAGAAAAGGCATGCCCGAGCAGGGCGCGGCTCCTCTCCTCCACGAACCTGTCAGCCTTGACCGACCGCGCCTCCAGCTGCGTCACCACGTCAGTGAAGAACTGAAGATTGCCGGTGTAATTGACTGCATGCGGCTCGCCGACAGCCGCCTCGCAGATGTTGCCCAAGGCTGTGTTGGCTCTCTCCCGGAGCATGGTGAGCATGGGGCCGTGCTCATGCTCCAGGATCCGCCGCTGATGTATCTCATCCGCATTCTGGCGCGCGACGGCCTCAGCCTCCTCCACCCGCTGGCGAAGAAGGAGCACCTCGGCCTGGGAGGTGGTTAACTCACCTTGCGCCACCTCAAGGGTGGCCCAGAAAGCATCGGCCCGCCGTGTCGCCCCCTCCAGCTTGGCTCTCAAGGTAGCAGTCCTGCCTTCAGCCTCGGCCCGGATCAACCCCAGCTTCTCCTCGAACTCGTGCTCGAGGTTTAAATGCGCCATCGCCACTCGACGTTCGACCTCCTCCAGGACACAGGCCCCCTGTGCAGCGACATCATCCTCCGCCTGCGTCACCAAGCGCTCCCTCGTCTCCAGACGCTCGTACTTGCGGGTACGTTCGGCGGCTTCCAGCGTCAGCGCCTCCTCACGCTTCTGGAGCTCTGCTGAGTCGCCAGAGGCCACCTTCATCGACGCGAGGGCTGCCTCACGCAGCTCCACCTGCTCCTCCAGTGAGTGGCACCAGGCCAGGAGCTCCTGAGCCCGCTCCTCCACCGCCGTTCGCCGCCGGTCTGCTTCCCCGGCCTCCTCAGCGGCCCAATATCGAGCCTCCCGAGAGGCCACCAGCGATGCCTTGGCCTCTGCGTCGTCAAGATCACGCTGACGGCGCGCAAGGGCGATGGCGCCCTCCAGCTTGCGCCTCTCTACAGCCAGGCGCAGGCCCTCGGCCTCAAGGCGCGCGTCTTCATCAGCAAGCTCGTCACCAAGCAGGCTTACCATGTCAGCCGCCCTTCGAAGGAATCCTTGGCGGAGAGCGCGACGCTCCCGAGCGCGCTCGAGCATGTCTTCCACGCCATCATCTGCCCCAAGCAAGCGCCGGGGGTCATGAATCAGCACCCCCCTCCGGGCTGGGGGCTGGCACCCTCGCGACGGCCGGGCACGCCGTGCCAGAAGCCCGGCCTGGGGCCAGCCCGTCCCCAGGTGAAGAGCGCAGGGAACGCCTCAGCCAATCGCAGCCCACGACCAGGCGGGAAGCCCACGGCAGGCTGGCTATGCCACGAGAAGGCCTGCGGAAGAGGATCACGAGGTGCGCAGGGCCATGATGCGCCTTGGGACGGTCCGCCTCTTCGATCGCCCTCACCACAAGGGCTCTGCTACTTGGGGCGCTTGAGGGTGATGGAGGGGGCGAAGCCAAGGGGGACGGCACCTCAGCTGTCTCCGCAAGCTCGGCTGGAAGGAGCCTGCGGAGCAAGGGTCAGTAAAAGCAACAGAAGGATCGGGAGCTGGGAAAGGAGAAGGCTTACTCATCAGTGGCGAAGTACTTCCTATGCTTCAGCAGGCGACAAGGGTAATCGTCGCCCAGGGCCTCCCTTCTCTTCCGGAGGGCCTCAAAGTCCACGCGGAAGCGGCCCAAGAGTTGGGCACAGGGATCAACCTGCGACGAAGACAGAGCATCAAGGCGATCTGCGTCAGGGACGCCTGCCTGATGCGCGCTGACAATCTCCTCGCCAAGGGAAGCAGCCGGAACCTCAGGGGCCTCAGTCGCAAGCGCTGAGGGAAGCTGCTCGTCACCCTCAGCCTCAGCCGCACGGGCCCCGAGAGCCGCCGCCTCATGAGCATCGCCCGGCGCCGTCACCCCGCCGGGAGCCCCCTCAGCCTCTGGCGCCTCATGCCTCCCTACTCCGTCGCTCGAGGAAGAGCCGCCTTGGCCGACTGGAAGGGCGGTCACCGCCACTGGGTTCTCGCGAGGCCCCTGGAGGCTGGCGGGGCGCGACCCCCACTCATCAAAGATAGGCATCTGCTTCACAAAATTTCCCCTGCTCTGGCAGAGGTACAGCAAGGCCCCTCCCTGCTGGATGCTGCCAGGGTTGGGGTCCCCAGTCAGGGTCAAGAGCGCTGTCCTCAGCACTTCAGGAGTTAGGTCCTCTTCCTGGAGCCTCATATGATCATCGCGCCCGCTGAAGGCCCACATCCGGCGGGAGTGGCGTTGGAGAGGAGCAACGCAGCGTAGCAGGAACTCCTTCACCACCTTGGGCGCTGTAACGCCAAGCGACCTCAAGAACGCGAAGCGGTGCCAGACAAAGACGAGCCGGGGGCTCTCAAGCGTCTCCTGTCCCCAGCCCGAATTGGGGACAGCAGGCGAAGTTGGCTTCAATAGCAGGGGGCTGGGCACCCCTGCGTCCACATACAGCCACTGCTCGCGGAACCCAGCCGCGGGCGGGGGAAGCTTGAGGTCAATCTCACAGGCCGCAGTCTCAGACGCGGCAACGAAGCTCACGCACGCCCAGCATTGGGTAGGGTCGACAAGGCGCAGTGAGAAGAAGTGGCGCAGCAAGGCAACCGAAGGAAGGATGCCCATCATAGCCTCGCAAACAAAGGCGAAGACCGAAAGGAGGGTGATGGATTCAGGACCCAGATGCATCATGTGGATCTGATAGTGGGAAAGCACGGCATTGAAGAAATCAGAAAAGGGAGGAACTAGACCCGCCCACAGGGCGTCGGCGAAATACGGGACCTCGGTGACTATCCTGTCAATGGAGGAGTGGGACGCGGGCCAGGCCGTCGTCCTCCTGCATTCGTTGAAGATAGTGGCCAGAGCCGAGCTGACCTTGCCTAAGCCCTCGGCGGGGGCCGCCAACGGCGGCGGACCAGGCGGAGGCACGGGTTTCTTCCCTCTTCCCTTCTTCGTCAGAGCCATGGCGATGGGAAAAAGGGGGGAAAGTTCGAGATTGGGTCGAGAGCAGAAGCTGGAGTTCGAGCGGAGGAAGGACAGAGGGTGCTCGAGCGACAAAAAGGGGAGCGGCTCTGTACAACTACGAGTCTGCCTAGCATGGCGCAAAATCAGGGGGCGTGGGGGAGCAGTGCCGCCCACGTCCAATCAACCGCCACGCGGCGCCCAAGGCCACAGGCTGTTAGGGCCCGCGGCGCTTCACCCTCGCCCTTCCGCCTCCCTGCACGGCCAAGTCCGGGCGCACCTTGGGCCCGGGGGCTACTGTCGGGGTTCTGGGAATGGGGGTCCCTAGACTTGCCTGCCTGCGGCCTGCGGCGTGGCTCAAAGGGGGGCCCAGCACGGCCCATCTTCAGCAACACAGACCCAAGACCCTCGCGAGGGGCCAAACCTCGCGGGGCGGACGACTCGGAGCTTCCTCAGGCACAGCCTCATCATGCTGGCTCGCGAGGAGGCAGAGAGATCAAGGCGGGGTACCTCACGAGGTGCCCGTGACGCAAGCCATGACGACCGAAGGCGCCAGGTGGGTGCCAGCCCGCGCAGCGTCCTCCTTTCCTCCTTGGTGCAAAGGGAGCAAGCGCAGCCGCGGAGTACCGAGGCATCAGGCAAAGGTTGCCATTTCGGTGCAACAAGACCAAGACTAGGAGGACTGCAAGACGGAGGTCATTGTGGAGCCCAAGATGGCGTCACCACCAGAGCTTTGTGCAGGCGAAGACTACTTTTGTCAGGTTAGCTGGTACTAGCTGTCCCCCTTCAAATTAGCCCGCCATTGTTGGCTCCCTTCCCACTCGATATTTGGGAAGAGGACCAGGGCCTCTATAAATAGGACCAACCACCCACAAAACAAGAGGGACGAAGGAACGAGGGAAGAGAAAAGGGGGAACGAGAGAAAGAAAGAGAGAGAGAGAGAGAGAGAGAGAGAGAGAGAAGGGCGACTGAACTCCTCCCAGCAGTTCATCGCCCCAGCCAAGAGAAGACCCTTGCGAGGCTGTTCTTACTTGTATTGTTCATCATCATCAGCCCAAGAGGCAATCCACCACACCGCATACTGGAGTAGGGTATTACACCACAACGGTGGCCCGAACCAGTATAAACCCTGTGTCATTCGTGTTGTTCTTTCCGTTGCCTAGATCTTAGCGAGGCGGAGGGGTGCAGGTAGGTAGGAGGCAAAATCTCCGCGCGCACCCCAGTGTTCGAACCTCAAGGGTCTGCCGGAACCCGAAATCCGACATTCCCTCCGTGACGGAGGAGACCATCCACTTGCCTCCCGCTCCGGACATGGCTGGAGAGGGTTGAGGTGGGGTGTGCGGACTTGGGCGCTGGAGCTCGAGTGCGCGGAAATGGATAGGCAAAGGAGGAAGAAGGCGTGGATGAAAAGGTGGATCCTTATCCCCTTATATGGGTGGACGCGACTATGCGTCCCCACCAGCCTGGTAAAACTCGCTTATCTCCTGAGCGCCATAATCAATGGCACGGTTGGGTTACCCACGCCCGTATTGATGAGAATCCTGGAATAAGGGGACATGATCTCTGCTTTGACAAGACGTGCCAAGGAAACCGCCTCGCTAAACGCGCTGAGGTGGGACAGTAAAATAATTCGGATAAAGACTTGGCCGTGGTGTGATGTCACGCTACGGAATACGTCAGTAGATTAGATTTGTGTAAATATTATTCTCTCTATGGCAATATGTGGAAACTTATTTTGCAGAGTCGGACACTACCTTTGTGTTCAAAATCTTCTATGAAGTACTTGGAGGAGGAACCCGCCTTGCAATGCCGAAGACAATCTGCGCACCGGACTCGTCGTCATTGAAGCTTGGTTCAGGGGCTATTGAGGGAGTCCTAGATTAGGGGGTGTCCGGATAGCCGGACTATACCTTCGGCCAGACTCCTGGACTATGAAGATACAAGATTGAAGACTTCGTCCCGTGTCCCGAAGGGACTTTCCTTGGCATGGAAGGCAAGCTTGGCGATACGATATGTAGATCTCCTACCATTGTAACCGACTCTGTGTAACCCTAGCCCTCTCCGGTGTCTATATAAACTGAAGGATTTTAGTCCGTAGGACGAACAACAATCATAACATAGGCTGGCTTCTAGGGTTTAGCCTCTCTGATCGTGGTAGATCTACTCTTGTACTACCCATATCATCAATATTAATCAAGCAGGACGTAGAGTTTTACCTCCATCAAGAGGGCCCGAACCTGGGTAAAACATCGTGTCCCCTGCCTCCTGTTACCATCCGCCTAGACGCACAGTTCGGGACCCCCTACCCGAGATCTGCCAGTTTTGACACCGACACCCCCTCTCAGCAGGGGGCTGGCGCTGCCCTAGGCGCCAGCTGGGCCTCGCGAGGGGTCCGAACTAAACGGGGCCCGGTGCTAGAAGAAGACCCCAGGATCGAAGCCAACCATCCACCATTCGCGACCAGGGGAGGAGCCCTTGGCATGCTTGTTGTGCTCCGAGCAAGGCCGCGAAGAAAAGACGATGAAGGCGCAAGCTCAAGACACCTTGATGATGGGCCAACTCCCACGGTTGACCCCACACCGTGGCCAGCGCACGAGCCAGCGGCACTCGAGTTTGGCAGGGGAGACGGGGCAAGAGGGAGCAGCTTCTCAGGAGATTTCGCGGCCTTGGTAGAAGGGGTCCTGAGGAGACAATCGTCAGGAAGGAAAGCAACACGCAGAAGATCACCAAGATGAGGTACTTACTCGTCAACGGCGATATACTTCCTCTGTTTTAATGGCCCAAAGGTGCCGCTGCCGCAGCTCGGGGACTCCTTCCTCTTGCAGAGTTCTTTGAAGTCTACGCAAAGACGGCCGAAGCGCTGGACATGGCGGCCGACACGAGGCGTGGCTGTAGAAGTGCTCAGAGGGGCAGCCTCAGAAGCGCCAAGCTGAGGAGAGCTAGCCGGCTCTGCCTCGAAGTGACTTGCCGAGGCCTCGGGAGCCCCGGCCACAGCAGATGCAGGCTGCGTCGCCCCTTCAACCGCCGCCCCAGGGCAAGAGTCACGAGCAAGGTAGTCAGAGTCGGGATTCAGAGTCGGATCGATTTTTCTCAGACAGAATCGAGTCATAAGATCGAGTCGCGGAATCGAGGATTCTACTAGATTTACTCAGATAAGATATTTTGTATGCACATAAGAAATTTATATGGATTCTATAGAGTTTTGACAATAAATATGGAGCAAAGAACGTACACATCAATGCTAGTTGTATTCCACTTCTTTTTACAGCTAACCTACCATCTAGCTCGCATGTATGGAACAGATATGAGAGGGAAATATATAGAACATTTAAACCTTCAATGCATGAAATTTACTTAGGTTCTTTTTAGAGTGCGTGAATAGTCGATCACTTGTCTATCTGACCTGCAGTGCTAAACCATGAAGGGTCTTGTTCTCCTTCTCCGATCAATCTTGAAGCATCCTCCTTTTCATGCCAATTCCATCTGTTGCCAAGCTTGATCCTCAATTTTGATCTAGGGTTTCCGAGAGCTAGATCAAAGGTGTCGGCGGCTGGGCGTTTGGGCTTGGGAGGGGAATAAAGGTCCATGAGGTATATGAAAAGGGGTTTGGATGATGGCATACTATTCTGCTACAACTAAATAAACGACTTAGATAAATTAGTAGAATCGTACATAGTCCATAGCATAGTCGGGATTGTACAGTTTTGAACAGGATTCTATGATTTGGATCGCGACTCAACATGGATTCTACTTGATCCGGATTCATAGTGGGATTTGGATCGACATGCTTCCGTAGGGTCGTGAAGTCGTAGGATTCTAGCAGTCGAGTCGGGATTCTGACAACCTTCGTCACGAGACTCCGAGGTTGATGCCTCGGGAGCCCTGGGCGGCATCAGCATCTCGACACCTTCACTATCGACCCCCAGCGGTGCTCGCCCCCTGCACCAACACTTGGGGCGAGCTCGACACCGGCGTCGAGGAGAGGGCCCACGACGACGGGGTTCTCATGGGGCCCCACGAGACCAACTGGGCGCAGCCCCCACTCGTCGAAGGAGGGCATCCGCTCCGCGAAGGTCATCTTGTTCGAGCAGCGGTACAAAAGACAACTCTTCCTCGGCAAGTCGTCTGGCAATGGGACGCCCGTCAGGACCTCAAGCACTGTTCGCCACGCCTCAAGGGGGAGCTTAGACTCCTGGAGTCTCATGTGGTCCTGGCTGCTGAGCAAGGCCCACATCAGCCGGGAGTGGCGCTGAAGCGGCACGATTCGGCGCCGGATGAACTCCCTCACCACCATAGGCGCAGTCACGCCAAGGTCTTTGAGACACATCAACCTGAGCCAAACGGGGACAAGGCACGGATCGGTGAGCCTTCGGTGGCACCAACCGGAGTTAGGAATGGCAGGCCCTGACGGAGAGGAGAGCAGGGGGCTGAGCACTCCGGCATCAACAAACACCCTTCGTGTCCGAAACTCGCTCGTGGATGGTGGAAGCTCGAAGTCAATCCCGTCGCCGGCCGTCGCCGCCACGGCTTGAAAGCTCAGGCATCCGGAGCTCTGCCGAGGATCGCTCAGGTGCAGCGAGAAGAAGTGGTGGAGAAGAGCCATGGAGGGAGCAATGCCTAACATGGCCTCATAGACGAAGGCGAAGACGGCAAGAAGGGTCACGGATTGGGGATCAAGGTGCAGCATGTGGATCTGATAATGGGAGAGCACTGCATTGAGGAAGGCAGAGAAAGGAGGGACCAAGCCAACCCAAAGGGCGTTGATGAAGAAAGGGACCGCAGTGGCTGCCCGGTCAATGCGAGCGCGAGATGCAGGCCAAGCCATCGTCTTCCCCACTCATTGAAACTAGAGGCAAGCATGGGACGTACCTTGCCCATGGCCTCATCGTTGAGCACCAGCGATTGGCTAATTGCGGGCTCGGCGGCCGGGGGCTCACTAGCCGAAGACAGAGGCTTCTTTCCCTTATCCGCTTGCGTCAGCGCCATGGCGATGGGGCGAGCAGAGCTAAGGTCAGATTAGAAAGAGGATCAGAGTCCGGGGGAAGCAGAGGAATTGAAGGAAAATGGTGCAAGTGATGGAAGAATAACCGTGTAGACCGTCGTGGCCGTTTAGCCAGGCGGGTATCAAGGCAGCATGGGGAAGTGGAGACGCCCACGTCCAATCAACCGCCATGCGTTGGCCAAGGCTGCAGGCTATTGGGGCCCGCGGCGCTCTGTGCTTGACCTTTGGCTTCTCCTCGAAGCCAAGCCCGAGCACGCGTTGGGCCCGGGGGCTACTGTCGGTGTTCTGGGAACGGGGGGTCCCTAGACTTGCCTGCCTGTAGCCCACGGCGTGGCTTTGCTAGCAGGCCTGTACGGCCCATCTTCATCAACGAGGCAGTCAAGACCCTCGCGAGGGGCCAAGCCTCACGAGGCGGACGACGCAAGACCTCCTCAGGAGCGGCCTCACCAGGCTGGCTCGTGAGGGGCAGAGAGTTCAAGGCTAGGAAAACCTCACGAGGTTCTCGTGACGTGAGCCATGGCGATCGAGACCAGACGGGCGCCAGGCGGGCGCCAGCGCGCGCAGCGTCCTTGTTTCCTCTTTGGTGCTAAGGGGGCAAGCACAGGCATGGAGTACCGAGGCATCAAGCAAAGGTTTGCATATTGGTGCAACAAGACCAAGACCGGAAGGACAGCAAGACGGAGGTCACCGTGGAGCCAAAGAAGGCGTCACCACCAGAGCTTTTGGCAGGTGAAGACCACTTTTGTCAGGATAGCTTGTACTAGCTGTCCCCTTTCAAATTGGTCGTTGTTGGCTCCCTTCCCGCTGAATATTTGGGGAGAGGACCAGGGCCTCTATAAATAGGACTAGCCACCACCCTAGCTAGGGGGGAGATTGGAGATCGGAGATTGGAGCCACCACATCCTTGGCCACCAAGCACAAGAGCACCTCAACCTCAGGAGGCTATTCTTCCCCTTGTACTGTTCATCCTCAGCCCAAGAGGCAATCCACCACCACCACACTGGAGTAGGGTATTACACCACAACGGTGGCCCGAACCAGTATAAGTCTTGTGTCTTTGTGTTGCGAGTTCGTCGAGTTATTTCGTAAGATCTTAGCTAAGCTAGAACATGGATCGGTAGGGGGGGAGATCTTCATGCGCACCCCAGTGTTCGAACCTTAAGGGTTTTGCCGGAACCCGTGATCCGACAGATACATGGCACACCATCGAGCGCCAAGTACAACGACTTGGGACCAAACTCAACATCAACAAGCACCCCATAGTGTAGATGCATAAAAGTGGTGTCGTTGGAGGTGTAGATGCGTTGGAGGTGTTCAGCTTGGTCGCAAGTCATTGTACTTGGCGCTCGATGGCGTGCCTTGTATCTTCATGCACCTTCTTGAGATGACTCGCACGTGCATTTGCGTCCATATTGATGCGCTCTTGTAGTGGTAGAGTAAGAATGTCCAATGGGGACAATGGGTTGAATCTGTAGATGACCTCGAAGGGGGACTTGCCGGTTGTTGAGTGTCTTACGCGTTTGTAGGCGAACTTGGCGATAGGTAGACACTACTCCCACTCCTTGATGTTCTTCTTGATGAGCACGCGAAGTAGAGCGGAGAGTGTGCAGTTGGTCACCTCTCTTTGGCCGTCGGTTTGTGGATGGTACGCCGTGGAGAAGAGTAGCTTGATTCCAAGCTTGGCGCACAGGGTCTTCCATAAGTAGCTTAGGAACTTGACATTGCGGTCCGAGACAATCGCCTTTGGCACTCCATGTAGACGCAATATTTCCCTACAAAAGAGATTGGCAACATGTGAAGCATCGTCTATCTTGTTGCAAGGCATGAAATGTGCCATCTTAGAAAATCGGTCCACAACAACAAATACCGAATCCTTTCCATTTCTAGTCCTAGGCAATCAAAGTACAAAATCCATGCTAATATCTTCCCATGGTTGATATGGAATTGGGAGAGGCATGTAAAGGCCATGGGATTGAGCTTTAGACTTAGCTTTGCGACATGTAGAGCATCTCTTCGTGAAGCGGTTGACGTCGCAAAACATCTTGGGCCAATAATAGTTCTTGGAGAGCGTAGCGAAAGTCTTGTCGCGGCCAAAATGTCCCATAAGTCCTCCATGAGATTCCTGCCAAAGCAACAAACAAAGAGAAGACTCGGGGATGCAAAGCTTGTTAGCTCTCATAAGATATACATTTTTTATGTAATAGCGTTCCCAAGAGGTATGCGTCAAACATTTGGCTTAAGTAATAAAAAAAGTAGGATCATGCTCATACAAGTCTTTTATGTGCTCAAAGTCAATGACATCCAATTCAAGTTGAGTAACAAGCATGCACATACGTGAAAGTGCATCCGCCACAATATTTTCCCTACCTTTGATGTACTTGATGATATAAGGAAATGACTCAATGAATTCACTCCATTTAGCATGATGCTTATTCAACTTAGTTTGACCCTTAAGGTATTTAAGCGTTTCATGATCAGTATGAATGATGAATTCATGAGGGCGAAGATAATGTTCCCATTCATGCAAAAATCGCACTAAAGCATATAACTCTTTGTCATAGATGGGGTAATTGAGTTGCGCTCCGGAAAGTGTCTCGCTAAAGTAAGCTATGGGGCGCTTCTCTTGCGTTAAGACACCTCCTATGCCATTACCACTAGCATCACAATGAATCTCAAAGGGCTTGTTAAAGTTGGGTAATGCAAGCGCGAGAGCATGATTAAGCAAATTCTTAAGCTCATTGAAAGTGGTATCTTGGGATGGTCCCCAAACAAAAGGCATATTTTTCTTGCTCAAAGCATGCGAAGGTGAAGCAATGGTGCTAAAGTCCTTCACGAATCTATGGTATAAACCGGCTAAACCAACGAAACTACACACTTGTTGCAAATTGGTTGGTTGGGGCCAAGTTTTAATAGCATTGATCTTAGAGTCATCAACATGAACACCCTTAGAGGAAACAACAAAACCCAATAAAACAAGCTTATCAACGCCAAAAAGGCACTTTTCCATGTTAGCATAGAGACACTCTTTTTGAAGAGTTTGCAAAATGGTTCGGACATGGGTGACATGATATTGAAGAGATTTGCTATAAACAAGGATATCATCAAAGTATACCACAACAAACTCACCAATGTAAGGGTGAAACACATGATTCATAAGACGCATAAAAGTACCCAGTGCTTCCGATAAACCCATAGGCATGACTAACCACTCATACAAACCAAACTTTGTTTTGAAAGCGGTTTTCCATTCATCACCCTCTTGTATGCGGATTTGATAGTAACCATTTTTAAGATCAATCTTGGAAAATATAGTGCCACCACTAAGTTCATCAAGCATATCATCAAGGCGTGGAATGGGATACCTATAGCGAACGGTGATAGCATTTATAGGTCTACAATCGGAGCACATGCGAAAACTACCGTCTCTTTTTGGCACAAGAATGACCAGAACGTCACAATGACTCAAACTTTCACGCACATGTCCATGGTCTATGAGATGTTTGACTTGCCTTTGTATTTGTTTGGTTTCGTCGGGGTTGACTCAGTAGGGAGCTTTTTTCGGAAGAGGTGCTCCGGGGATGAGGTCAATGCGGCGCTCAATGCCTCGTAGTGGAGGTAGTCCCGGAGGTAGCTCGTCGGGGAAAACATCTTGGAATTCCTGCAAAAGAGAGGACAACACTGAAGGTAGAGTGTGAGAGGTGTTAGCTTGTGGTGCGTCATCCTTGCACAAAAGGATGTAGTATATCACAATAGACGGGTTCTCAAACACTTCTCTTATCTCATGTTTGGTGGAAAATAGAACTAGGTTCTTCTTTTCGGTCATCGTGGAGGAACTTGATTTGGGCTTGTGGCACTCACTCTCTTTTTGGTGGCTCGCTCTCTCACTATTCTCTCCACGATGGGTGGCTTGCTTGTCGACGATCACTTGGCTTGGAGACATAGGGAAAAGTATGTACTCCTTTTCATTCATATTGAAGATGTAGTGGTTTGTTTGGCCGTTGTGTCTAACACCTCTATAAAATTGCCATGGGTGTCCAAGAAGAAGGTGGCAAATAGTCATTGGAACGACATCACACTCCAAAGTGTCTTCATAGGCGCCAATTTTGAAGGTGACTTGTACTCGATGCTCGACTTGGATAGTGCCAGAGTCTCTAATCCATTGAACTTTGTAGGGATGTGGGTGCTTCGTCTTGGGTAATTGGAGCTTGGAGCAAAGTTCTTCACTTGCTAAGTAATGACAACTCCCTCCATCGATGATGATCTTGACGGACCTTCCATTGATGCCGGCCTTGGTATGGAATATGTGGCATCTTTGATCTTCTTCTTGGTGATGTTGAAGAGTCAAGGCTTTGGAGACCACTAGAGCGGGACTTGAATCTTCATTGCAAAAGACTTGTTCCTCTTCATCATCCACTTGCCGGTGCATGGTGACTTGCTCAAGTGCTTCCGTTTCTCCTTCGCTCATGGATCATATGTACCATCGTCGTTGAGGATCATGGTTCGCTTGTTGGTGCACTCAAAAGACTTGTGTCCTCGGCCTCCGCATGTGAAGCATTTGAAGGAACTTTTCTTGATGGTCTCATCTGTTGGGGTAGATGATGAGGAAGCTCTCAGCTTGAAGTTGCTCGTTGTAGGAGGATGACTTGGGGTTGACGAAGCTTTCTTGCAACTCGACTTGTCGACGTTGCTTGTAGAAGGCTTTGCTGATGTAGAAGGTGTTGGAGTCGTCAAAGCTTGGGTGTTGGAGAAGCCTTGCTACCACTTGAGCACTTGCGTTGGTTTTCCCTTGAAGAGGAAAGGGTGGTGCAGCAAAGTAGCGTAAGTATTTCCCTCAGTTTTTGAGAACCAAGGTATCAATCCAGTAGGAGGCTACGCGCAAGTCCCTCGCACCTACACAAAACAAATAAATCCTCGCAACCAACGCGATAAGGGGTTGTCAATCCCTACACGGTCACTTACGAGAGTGATATCTGATAGATATGATAAGATAATATTTTTGGTATTTTTATGATAAAGATGCAAAGTAAAATAAAAGCAATAAAAATAACTAAGTATTGGAAGATTAATATGATGAAGATAGACCCGGGGGCCATAGGTTTCACTAGTGGCTTCTCTCAAGAGCATAAGTATTCTATGGTGGGTGAACAAATTACTGTTGAGCAATTGACATAATTGAGCATAGTTATGAGAATATCTAGGTATGATCATGTATATAGGCATCACGTCCAAGACAAGTAGACCGACTCCTACCTGCATCTACTACTATTACTCCACACATTGACCGCTATCCAGCATGCATCTAGAGTATTAAGTTCATAAGAACAGAGTAACGCCTTAAGCAAGGTGACATGATGTAGAGGGATAAATTCAATCAATATGATAAAAAAACCCATCTTGTTATCCTCGATGGCAACAATACAATAGTGCCTTGCTGCCCCTACTATCACTGGGAAAGGACACCGCAAGATTGAACCAAAAGCTAAGCACTTATCCCATTGCAAGAAAGATCAATCTAGTAGGCCAAACCAAACTGATAATTCGAAGAGACTTGCAAAGATAACCAATCATACATAAAAGAATTCAGACAAGATTCAAATATTGTTCATAGATAAACTTGATCAAAAACCCACAATTCATCGATCTCAACAAACACACCGCAAAAGAAGATTACATCGAATAGATCTCCACAAGAGAGGGGGAGAACTTTGTATTGAGATCCAAAAAGAGAGAAGAAGCCATCTAGCTAATAACTATAGACCCGTAGGTCCGAGGTAAACTACTCACACTTCATCGGAGAGGCTATGGTGTTGATGTAGAAGCCCTCCGTGATCGATGGCCCCTCCGGCGGAGCTCCGGAACAGGCCCCAAGATGGGATCTCGTGGATACAGAAAGTTACGATGGTGGAATTAGGGTTTTGGCTTCGTATCTGATCGTTTGGGGGTACATATGTATATATAGGAGGAATAAGTACGTCCGTGGAGCAACAGGGGGCCCACAAGGGTGGAGGGCGCGCCTGGGGGGCTAGGCGCACCCCCTACCTCGTGGCCTCCCTTTTGGTTGCTTGAGGTAGGGTCCAAGTCTCCTGGGTCTTGTTCGTTCCAAAAATCACGTTCCCGAAGGTTTCATTCTGTTTGGACTCCGTTTGATATTCCTTTTCTTCAAAACCCTAAAATAGGCAAAAAACAACAATTCTGGGCTGGGCCTCCGGTTAGTAGGTTAGTCCCAAAAATAATATAAAAGTGTATAATAAAGCCCAATAATGTCCAAAGCAGTAGATAATATAGCATGGAGCAGTCAAAAATTATAGATACGTTGGAGACGTATCAAGCATCCCCAAGCTTAATTCCTGCTCGTCCTCGAGTAGGTTAATGATAAAAACAGAATTTTTGATGTGGAATGCTACTTGGCATATTTTCAATATAATTCTTCTTAATTGTGGTATGAATATTCAGATCCAAAAGATTCAAGACAAAAGTTCAATATTGACATAGAAATAATAATACTTCAAGCATACTAACTAAGTAATTATGTCTTCTCAAAATAACATGGCCAAAGAAAGTTATCCCTACAAAATCATATAGTCTGGCTATGCTCTATCTGCACCACACAAAGTATTTAAATCATGCACAACCCCGATGACAAGCCAAGCAATTGTTTCATACTTTAGACATTCTCAAAACTTTTTCAATCTTCACACAATACATGAGCATGAGCCATGGACATAGCACTTTAGGTGGAATAGAATGGTGGTTGTGGAGAAGACAAAAAGGGAGAAGATAGTCTCACATCAACTAGGCGTATCAACAGGCTATGGAGATGCCCATCAATAGATATCAATGTGAGTGAGTAGGGATTGCCATGCAACGGATGCACTAGAGCTATAAGTATATGAAAGCTCAAAAAGAAACTAAGTGGGTGTGCATCCAACTTGCTTGCTCACGAAGACCTAGGGCATTTTGAGGAAGCCCATCATTGGAATATACAAGCCAAGTTCTATAATGAAAAATTCCCACTAGTATATGAAGGTGATAACAAAGGAGACTCTCTACTATGAAGATCATGGTGCTACTTTGAAGCACAAGTGTGGTAAAAGGATAGTAGCATTGTCCCTTCTCTCTTTTTCTCTCATATATTTTTTGTTTGGGCCTTTTCTCTCTTTTTTATGGCCTCTTTTTTTTCGTCCGGAGTCTCATCCCGACTTGTGGGGGAATCATAGTCTCCATCATCCCTTCCTCACTTGGGACAATGCTCTAATAATGATGATCATCACACTTATATTTTCTTACAACTCAAGAATTACAACTTGATACTTAGAACAAGATATGACTCTATATGAATGCCTCCGGCGGTGTACCGGGATATGCAATGACTCATGAGTGACATGTATGAAAGAATTATGAACGGTGGCTTTGCCACAAACACAATTCAACTACATGATCATGCAAAGAAATATGACAATGATTGAGTGTGTCATAATAAAAGGAACGGTGGAAAGTTGCATGGCAATATATCTCGGAATGACTATGGAAATGCATAGGTAGGTATGGTGGCTGTTTTGAGGAAGGTATATGGTGGGTGTATGATACCGGCGAAAGGTGCGCGATATTAGAGAGGCTAGCAATGGTGGAAGGGTGAGAGTGCGTATGATCCATGGACTCAACATTAGTCATAAAGAACTCATATACTTATTGCAAATATCTACAAGTTATCAAAGCAAAATATTACGCGCATGCTCCTAGGGGGGGTAGATTGGTAGGAAAAGACCATCGCTCGTCCCCGACCGCCACTCGTAAGGAAGACAATCAATAAATAAATCATGCTCTGACTTCATCACATAACGGTTCACCATACGTGCATGCTACGGGAATCACAAACTTTAACACAAGTATTTCTCAAATTCACAACTACTCAACTAGCATGACTCTAATATCACCATCTAGATCTCAAAACAATTATCAAGCATCAAACTTCTCTTAGTATTCAACACACTCATAAGAGAATTTTATTATTAATCTTGTATACCTAGCATATTAGGATTATTTAAGAAAATTACCATGCTATTTAAGACTCTAAAAATAATCTAAGTGAAGCATGAGAGATCAATAGTTTCTATAAAACAAATCCACCACCGTGCTCTAAAAGATATAAGTGAAGTACTAGAGCAAAACTATATAACTCAAAAGATATAAGTGAAGCACATAGAGTATTCTAATAATTTCAGAATCATGTGTGTCTCTCTTCAAAAGGTGTGTGCAGCAAAGATGATTGTGGTAAACTAAAAAATAAAGCCTCAAATCATACAAGACACTCCAAGCAAAACACATATCATGTGTAACGACCCGACCCGGATGGATCAAGTCTCTGTGCTTAAGTGTCATCCCTGGATCGGTATGCTGACACACACAGTACTCGAGGATTTATAACAGAGGTAAATCACATGTATAAGTAACGTAAATACTATTACCTTAATCCGAATAGCGGAATTAACAAGGTTGCGGATTCCCATCAACACCAACGGCAAAGTTGAGTGTAGAAATCGTAACCCTAACGTATCACTTACTCGTCGTAAGATAATCCTGTAACATAAGATGTTGCAGCCACAAAGGGTCAGTACATTGAATGTACTGGCAAATTCACACTGTAGAGCAATGATGAATAATGGCTATCACTACATGCATATATGGCTGGTGGAAAAACTCTACGGTTATAGGGTTTTTGCGGAAAGCCAATTTTTCCCTATTACAAAAGAATAAATTTTATTTAACTATCATGGTGGTTGCTAAACATTGAGAATGGTTGAGAGCATTCTCAATCCCAATTAAGCATCATCATTAAAACCCAACAATATTCATTTAAAGTAACGTGATGAGATTCACATGATAATCCAGGTACTAGATACTCAAGATGTCCATAACCGGGGACACGACTAATCATGATTAGTTTATACACTCTGCAGAGGTTTGCGCACTTTTCCCCACAAGACTCGATCGCCTCCGTTTGGTTTCTCGCACTACATGGTGTTTGAGAAGACGGATAACCGAGACATAGTCTTTCAGAAGCGCTAGCACCTTACGATGGATAGACCGTTACACCTACTTGCCCCTACATCTGCTAGTCTACCCTATAAGAGTTCACACGACTTAATCAACTATGCTAGAGCCCATAATAGCTTGTGGCTGCACACGAAAGTTTCTAGTATGAAAAATCTCATGATCCCTTTGAGCCTGGGTGGCGGTCCATAAAAAAACAGGCAATCCTGGTCTACCCAGGTGCCTAGACAGGCAATCCTAGAATACCCAGGTACCTCAATCCACCCAGATGTGTGTTTAAGTTGCCACCTTAAGTAAACCATTAATTAACAATCTCACATCTGTCATGAATACTCTCAAAACCCAATCCACGTCTACGAGCATAGCATGGCACTATAAGCATAACGTAATAGTAACTCCCAAGGTTTGAATGCAGGGCAGTAGGTTCCTACCTCATCAACTACTTCCCAATACCCACATGTTATCAATCCTACTCATGCAATGTTTGAGGGTGAAACTAATGCATAAACACTGGGTATGAAAGGGGATATGATCAAAGTGTGAACTTTCTTGCAATGTTGATGAAGATGATTCGCACTCATAACTCTTGATAGTTCTACTCGTCACACTCTGGTCAATCTATCGTAAGCAAGCAATAGTAACCACACATAAGCAATCACTCAAAAGATCAGAAAGAACGAAGAAGACGATTCGGAAAACATCAAACGAAGCAAATAACTCTTGCAACATAAAACAATTTCTAACAGTACCAAAATTAAGTGAATTTGGCCTTATCAGAAAGTTTAGGTCAAGAGCTTTGATTTGCAAAAAGAATCAACTCAAACAGAGTTACGGATAAAAAGATATGATCAAAAGAAGTTTGAATATGAATCTGAACAAAATTCGAAATTTGAGAATTTCAAAAAGTTGATGTGACAGGTTCACTGGATAGGTAGAAACAAGGCGAAGCTATAGGCACTGATTTCATCGAATTTGGATAAACGAGTGAAAAGTTATGGCTATTTGAAAAATCAGGGCCAAGCTGTTTTACGAAAGAGAAAATAGCTACGGTTAAGATCTAACATATAAATACGTAGACTAATTGATAATCTAATTATTCTATCGTATTAGTCTAAAAATAATAAACTACGGAAGTATATGAATAAAAAAAGATACCTTTATAAGGCAGAGAAAAGACGACTTTAGAGAGAGGAGACAACTTCCAGAAGTTGGGCCGGAGAGGAGCAAAATATTTTTCTTAAATGGATCTAGTCAAGCCAAAATATTGATTTAATCCGAATCGGATGATTTTTGGAGGCTCTATGAGTCTATATTTATTGGTGGAAAAGAGGCTTAGGGGTCAAAGGCTAGGCAATGTGGGACTAAACGTAGACGAAAATATACAAAACACACATGAAAAGAGGCGGATGTGCCTAAAGGCCTTCGGCCGGCCGCACGCACGCTGCGGTGCAGTTTTTTTTTACAAAATTCGGCCTAAGAAAAAAAGGCTGGCTGGGCCTGGCCCATTTAAGAGAGAAAAAAAACAATGGGGCGCCAGAAGCTACTATATTGCGCATGTAGGCGATAAATAAATATGGGCCACACGTACAGTTTAAAAAAAAATAGAAACAGAAGGAAAACCGAATAACAAAATAAAATAAAATTATTATATAGGCATATAATATACCAAAATTTGCAGAAAAAGATTTTCTACAAGATGAACATTTTCCTAGCATTAAATAAAATTCACACAAATTTAGATAATTCAAAGAAAGCTACTGGTCTAATAAAATCCAATAAAAATCATTTTAAAAATATCAAAATGATTTCAAATTTATTTCTCTCCAATTTTATGTTGTAGGGAATCATGTTACCATAATTTCCATATATTTTATTTTTGGAGAAAAATAATTTGAATAAAACTCAAATAACTCCAAATTGAAAATAAATTCAAAAGAACTTTGAATTTAGTTCTTTGAAACTCCCAACTCATATTTCATATAATTTGAAGAAGTCATTTTATCTTCTCTCATGAAAATCATTGAGCTGCATGAAGTTTATGAACTGAAATATTTCCAAATGAAATTCAATTATTTTCAAATACCCTTTCATTTAATTTAAATGGAAGAAGTCATATCATATTCGCTCAAGGGTTTTGTATTTGAAAAGAATTTGAATTCATGGAGATAAGAAAGTAAATATGAAAGTTTGGGAAAGTCCTTTTATTCCCTCTCATTTAACTTTCAAAAAGTTCGAATTCACTCACTTTCAGTCAATCAATCAAACAATCAATCAGATGTATCTATTTAATATAACATTCCAAAATTTAGAATTTTGGGATGTTACAAACCTACCACCCTTAAAATGAATCTTGTCCTCGAGATTCGGAGAGGCTAGAAAGAAATAGGTTAGGTTTGGGGTCTCCTCAAAATCCATCGATCGTCTCCGGGGTCTCGGGTGCTACCACCCTTAGTAACATTGTTACGGTCCCATCAATACTCATATACTCCATCCTTATTCTTGACAGGGCCGGTCTTCTCAGATCTTTAGTATAATTCCTTTCTCTGGGCTCTTCCGATAACGGCATAACCTTTTCCTCAATTCTTTTGTCCTTTCATCTTGGTAAGGTTCTTCTGTGACTGGGTCTTCTTAGCTGACGGGTCTGGCGCCAATACTAAACAACTATCGATATCTCATGGTGGTTAACCATTTATGGTTTCTCCTGCAGGAAATGGGTCTGGGTTGATCCTCACCATATAACCTACGGTTGGCAAAAACTGCCTTGTACAAGGGAAAAAAATACCTATACCATTCTAAGGCTTAAACAAGGTTTTGATCATCGTCTCTCTACTATAGGTAAGTCACTCAGATTTACCATCCCATATAGCAAGGCGAATAATAGGAGTAAGTCGGTATGGTGATCAATCCATCCCGCACCCAAATCATTACCTTGTATACGGTTTAGCGAATCTCGCATTCTAACACTCGGTCATCCTCACAAGCATTGCAGAATTTCTCTTGTCCACGAACTGCATTCGGAATAATCCATTGATTCTGCAAGACAAACAAACATCTATCGTTCCTTCACAACTCTCAGGTTTTGCGTTACTCCTATAAAATTGTCTGCCCATAAACGTCGTATCTTCCTCCAGGGTTTTCCTTCAGCAAGAATGTGCTTGCTTCTTGGCAGGTCCTGGGGCCTGTGGGTTATGGCCCATCTCATCACTTGTAGTCCTTGAACTTATCGTCGGGCAACTGATCATTATTCCAACTTCCAACTTCCTAGTATTCTTAAATCCATCTAATTGTATTGTCTTCCTTCCTTCTATTGGCACCAAACTAGGACATGATTACTCAGACTCATCATGGAGTTTCCATTGATCCATATTTCCGACATCATACCTCCTTTATATCCAATAGTAATTTATCTTTTCATCCTCGTGGGATATCCCTCATACCGAGATAAAAATTTATACTTATGAAGTCCATATTCCACATCATTATCCTTTCTAGGGTCAAGCGTCTTTACAGGGGAATATTGGTCATCTCTGCATGGCATTCTTCAACTGAGAAACATGAAACACATCATGAACTCCTGACAGTACTTGGGGTAACTCCAACTTGTTGGCCACTTCTCCCATACGCTCCAAAACTCGGTATAGTCCTACAAATCTTGGGGCTAACTGTCCCTTAACTCCAAATCGTTTAACTCCTCGCAGAGGGGACACATGAAGACATGCTCTATCTCCAATTCATAGACTACCTCCTTGAGTTTTTGAGTCTACATAACTCTTCTGCCTGGACTGAGCTACCTTCAGTCTATCTCGAATAAACTTAACATTCTCTTCTGACTCCTTGATCACATTTGGTCCAAACAACCGACAGTCTCCAACTTCATCCCACACACTCTTGGGGTATCACACATATCGAGACAAAACTCGTATTCATTTTGTCCGGAATCCACTCAGTGGAGTATCCTTATCTTTTCCAGGGGTCAACGGTTCTTATAGGGTACTACCACCCTTAAAATGCACAAATCTTCCATAGACCATATTTCTCATATCCTTAGAATGGCCAAAATTCTTCTTCATAGAGTAACAACTCATAAAATCCATATCAGTACCAACGATGCTAACTTTATTCATTCTCCAATGATTACAATCTCTCGCTCTTCCATTACATGTCTCAACTCAACACCTTGATACAAAAGAGTTGTTCTCACTTCTACTACTATACTTCTCACAGACTCAACTATTTATCACAAGTCTCCTTCTCTTTGGGACAATCTCTGGCAAAGTGCCCTACTTCATTACAACGAAAACATATTACTTCTGACAAGTATCGAGGTTTCCTTTTTGGGCAATTGTTGAGTAGTGCCCTGACTCCTTGCACCTATAACAGGTGATATGACTCAGGTCCTTCCTGGAATCCAATCTGCTTCTCTTCCTGGACCTTTCCATGCCAATCATGGCTTCTATTTCCTGTGGGTCATATTCTACTTCCTCTGTCGGGAATTCTACTAGATCCCCATTCATAAAATTCTGGGAGATGTGTCCTTCTTCTCCACATGAATAGAAAGACTTAGTGCAGGGTTTACTCGGGTCTTCTTTAGGTGTGTCCTCCATCTCTTCCTTCATCACAGCTTCTTCTAAAATTTTCACGAGGGCTCCTTTCATTACTTCTTTCTTCTGTTGGATGGTTCGTTGTACCATGGGGTAAATGTGACACTGAGCAGGATAGTGGGTACTCCCTTCACACAAGAAACAAGTAATCTGCCTAGTTGGGCATTCTTCAACTGGGTGACTTCCTTCACAATTAGGGCATTCATCCTTGTGTTCTTTATGGGTGTGTCCTATTTCTCCACAAAGCTTGCATGCACAATGCTTCTTCATATCATTTTCATAGGGCTTCAACTTCTGGGACACAAGCCGAGACTTTGGCAAAGTCAACTTAAATTCTTTCCAAGTGGTTACTCCTTGCCTTCCATTGATGGTTTGGTACATCATCCACCAAGTAGCAGCACCTCTTTCAAAGCACTGAAGAGCATGATGGGTCATATCATGTCCAACTATAGGGTTATTCTCCATGTGATCCTCCATGTTCTGAATCCATTGGTCCCTCTCCAATTGACTCATCGGTCCAGAAAATATAAGCTCATCTTCATTCATCCTCAATTGGGTCCATGGGTTTGGGGTGAGATAAGAGAGATAGAGAGGGATACACACAATGCAAACAGCAGTTTTAAAAAGACAGATTTTTGTTGTGGCTGTCGAAAAACATCAAACAAATGACAGCTCACAATCGTCGCATCTAACATAGGTATAGGACAGGGGTTTGGTCTTCTAAAGGTCAATAAATCTTCAAGGTCGTCTAACTCTACGAGTCTTGTTCATGCCTCTAATGGCTTCTTCCGATCAAGCTTGTCTTTCTCAAGTTCTTTTGCCAGATCAACTCTGTTGACGCGAAGTCTCTCGTGACGTCCTTTAATATTCCGGAGTTGCGTTTCAAACTTCTAGGTTTCAACATCCTTGGCATGAACCATGGTCTAGTTCCTGACGAATCTCCGGTTTCTCGAGGTTTTGCTCCTCCAGCTTGGCTACTCTCATCTTCAGGGTCCTGAGTTCCTCATGAAATACTTCCTTGTCAAAATACTGCTTCTTGTAGGTCCATCTTCACTTCTTGATGTAATACTCCAGATCCTGGTGATACACTAGCTAAGGTTAAAACTTCACCTCTTGCTGTTAGATGCTTCATCAGCCTTCTACCATCCAATCCTTCCATGTATATGCATGCTTAACTCAACACGGTGACAATAGCATAAGCGGGCGATAACATCATGGATAGCTGTGTTTCTGCTCTTTTCATTCCCATGAGCTATCATTCCATAGTTGATATCTCCTGCCTTAGGGTTTTCTTTGACAACACTTCGAGTTCTCATGCTCCTTGTTTCAGTCTTTCTCCGATACACCTTGATCTCGGGTATTGACAACTTCCATAGTCTGCCAAGTTCCATAATGGTAGCCTTCCTAGGTCAAACAAATCTGGGAATTCTTCAGAGCCTTCAAATTCTACTTGTCTTCGGTCTTCAACCGTTGTAGTTTCCATTATTTAGATGCACGGAAAATACTCTTCATTCCGAAGTGGTCTTAGTTGTCCGATATCTTGTACTTCTTGGAGTGGTCTCATCAGTCGAATCTTCGTGTGGTCAAAAGGGGAAAGGGGTATGGTCTCACTAAAGGGAATTTTTGAATAAGCTCAGAAGAGAAGAGAGGTAAAAGATCTTTTTGAAAGGGAAAGTTGTAGAGAAAATTCTTTGCTATGGGCTTGCCATTTTCTAGGGTCACGTCCTACAGTCAACATGTGCTCTGATACCATCTTGTAGCGACCCAACCCGAATGGATCAAGTCTCTGTGCTTAAGTGTCATCCCTGGATCGGTATGCTGACACACACAGTACTCGAGGATTTATAACAGAGGTAAATCACATGTATAAGTAACGTAAATACTATAACCTTAATCCGAATAGCGGAAGTAACAAGGTTATGGATTCCCATCAACACCAACGGCAAAGTTGAGTGTAGAAATTGTTACCCTAACGTATCACTTACTCGTCGTAAGATAATCCTGTAACATGAGACGTTGCAGCCACAAAGGGTCAGTACATTGAATGTACTGGCAAATTCACACTATAGAGCAATGATGAATAATGGCTATCACTACATGCATATATGGCTGGTGGAAAAGCTCTACGGTTATAAGGTTTTTGCCAAAAGCCAATTTTTCCCTACTACAAAGGAATAAATTTTATTTAACTATCATGGTGGTTGTTAAACATTGAGAATGGTTAACAGCATTCTCAATCCCAATTAAGCATCATCATTAAAACCCAACAATATTCATTTAAAGTAATGTGATGAGATTCATATGATAATCCAGGTACTAGATACTCAAGATGTCCATAACCGGGGACACAACTAATCATGATTAGTTTATACACTCTGCAGAGGTTTGCGCACTTTTCCCCACAAGACTCGATCGCCTCCGTTTGGTTTCTCGCACTACATGGTGTTTGAGAAGACGGATGACCGAGACATGGTCTTTCAGAAGCGCTAGCACCTTACGATGGATAGACCGTTACACCTACTTGCCCCTACATCTGCTAGTCTACCCTATAAGAGTTCGCACGACTTAATCAACTATGCTAGAGCCCATAATAGCTTGTGGCTGCACACGGAAGTTTCTAGTATGAAAAATCTCATGATCCCTTTGAGCCTGGGTGGCGGTCCATAAAAAAAAGGCAATCCTGGTCTACCCAGGTGCCTAGACAGGCAATCCTAGAATACCCAGGTACCTCAATCCACCCAGATGTGTGTTTAAGTTGCCACCTTAAGTAAACCATTAATTAACAATCTCACATCTGTCATGAATACTCTCAAAACCCAATCCACGTCTACGAGCATAGCATGGCACTATAAGCATAACGTAATAGTAACTCCCAAGGTTTGAATGCAGGGCAGTAGGTTCCTACCTCATCAACTACTTCCCAATACCCACATGTTATCAATCCTACTCATGCAATGTTTGAGGGTGAAACTAATGCATAAAAACTGGGTATGAAAGGGGATATGATCAAAGTGTGAACTTGCCTGCAATGTTGATGAAGATGTTTCGCACTCATAACTCTTGATAGTTCTACTCGTCACACTCCGGTCAATCTATCGTAAGCAAGCAATAGTAACCACACATAAGCAATCACTCAAAAAATCAGAAAGAACGAAGAAGACGATTCGGAAAACATCAAACGAAGCAAATAACTCTTGCAACATAAAACAATTTCTAACAGTACCAAAATTATGTGAATTTGGCCTTATCAGAAAGTTTAGGTCAAGAGCTTTGATTTGCAAAAAGAATCAACTCAAACAGAGTTACGGATAAAAAGATATGATCAAAAGAAGTTTGAATATGAATCTGAACAAAATTTGAAATTTGAAAATTTCAAAAAGTTGATGTGACAAGTTCACTGGATAGGTAGAAACAAGACGAAGCTATAGGCGCTGATTTCATCGAATTTGGATAAACGAGTGAAAAGTTATGGCTATTTGAAAAATCAGGGCCAACCTGTTTTACGAAAGAAAAAATAGCTACGGTTAAAGTCTAACGTATAAATACGTAGACTAATTGATAGTCTAATTATTCTATCGTATTAGTCTAAAAATAATAAACTACGGAAGTATATGAATAAAAAAAGATACCTTTATAAGGCAGAGAAAAGACGACTTTAGAGAGAGGAGACAACTTCCAAAAGTCGCGCCGGAGAGGAGAAAAATATTCTTCTTAAATGGATCTAGTCAAACCAAAATATTGATTTAATCCGAATCGGATGATTTTTGGAGGCTCTATGAGTCTATATTTATTGGTGGAAAAGAGGCTTAGGGGTCAAAGGCTAGGCAATGTAGGACTAAACGTAGACGAAAATATACAAAACACACATGAAAAGAGGCGGATGTGCCTAAAGGCCTTCGGCCGGCTGCGCGCACGCTGCGGTGCAGTTTTTTTTTTACAAAATTCGGCCTAAGAAAAAAAGGCTGGCTGGGCCTGGCCCATTTAAGAGAGAAAAAAAACAATGGGGCGCCAGAAGCTACTATATTGCGCATGTAGGCGATAAATAAATATGGGCCACATGTACAGTTTTTTTTAAAAAATAGAAACAGAAGGAAAACCGAATAACGAAATAAAATAAAATTATTATATAGGCATATAATATACCAAAATTTGCAGAAAAAGATTCTCTACAAGATGAACATTTTCCTAGCATTAAATAAAATTCACACAAATTTAGATAATTCAAAGAGTGCTACTGGTCTAATAAAATCCAATAAAAATCATTTTAAAAATATCAAAATGATTTCAAATTTATTTCTCTCCAATTTTATGTTGTAGGGAATCATGTTACCCTAATTTCCGTATATTTTATTTTTGGAGAAAAATAATTTGAATAAAACTCAAATAACTCCAAATTGAAAATAAATTCAAAAGAACTTTGAATTTAATTCTTTGAAACTCCCAACTCATATTTCATATAATTTGAAGAAGTCATTTTATCTTCTCTCATGAAAATCATTGAGCTGCATGAAGTTTATGAATTGAAATATTTCCAAATGAAATTCAATTATTTTCAAATAACCTTTCATTTAATTTAAATGGAAGAAGTCATATGATCTTCGCTCAAGGGTTTTGTATTTGAAAAGAATTTGAATTCATGCAGATCAGAAAGCAAATATGAAAGTTTGGGAAAGTCCTTTTATTCCCTCTCATTTAACTTTCAAAAAGTTCGAATTCACTCACTTTCAGTCAATCAATCAAACAATCAATTAGATGTATCTATTTAATATAACATTCCAAAATTTAGAATTTTGGGATGTTACATCATGCGGTGAATAAAAATATAGCTCCAAATAAAGTTACCGATAGAAGTAGACGAAAGAGGGGATGCCTTCTGTGGCATACCCAAGCTTTGGCTTTTAGGTGTCCTTAGATTATCTTGGGAGTGCCATGGGCATCCCCAAGCTTAGGCTGTTGCCACTCCTTGTTCCATAATCCATCAAATCTTTACCCAAAACTTGAAAACTTCACAACAAAAAACTTAAAGTAGAAAATCTCATGAGCTCCGTTAGCGAAAGAAAACAAAACACCACTTCAAGGTACTGTAATGAACTCATTCTTTATTTATATTGGTGTTAAACCTACTGTATTCCAACTTCTCTATGGTTTATAAACTATTTTATTAGCCATAGATTCATTAAAATAAGCAAACAACACACGAAAAACAGAATCTGTCAAAAACAGAACAATCTGTAGTAATCTGTAGCTAGCGCAAGATCTGGAACCCCACAAATTCTAAAATAAATTGCTAGACGTGAGGAATTTATCTATTAATCATCTGCAAAAATAATTAACTAAATATCACTTTCCAAATAAAATGGCAGCAGTTCTCGTGAGCGCTAAAGTTTCTATTTTTACAGCAAGATTAACAAGACTTTCCCCAAGTCTTCCCAACGGCTCTACTTGGCACAAACACTAATTAAACACAAAAAACACAAACAAAATAGAGGCTAGATAAATTATTTATTACTAAACAGGATCAAAAAGCATGGAAAAAACATGAAATTGGGTTGCCTCCCAACAAGCGCTATCGTTTAACGCCCCTAGCTAGGCATAAAAAGCAAGGATAGATCTAGGTATTGCCATCTTTGGTATGCAATCCATAAGTGGCTCTCATAATAGATTCATAAGGTAATTTAATTTTCTTTCTAGGAAAGTGTTCCATGCCTTTCTTTAACGTAAATTGGAATATAATATTTCCTTGCTTCATATCAATAATTGCACCAATCGTTCTAAGGAAAGGTCTACCAAGAATAATAGGACATGAAGGATTGCAATATATATCAAGAACGATAAAATCTACGGGCACATAATTCCTATTTGCAACAATAAGAACATCATTAATTCTTCCCATAGGTTTCTTAATAGTGTAATCCGTAAGGTGCAAGTTTAGAGAGCAATCATCAAAATCACACAAAGTCTTTGGAATCGTGGAAACACTAGAACCCAAATCACACAAAGCATAGCATTCATGATCTTTAATTTTAATTTTAATAGTTGGTTCCCACTCATCATAAAGTTTTCTAGGGATAGAAACTTCCAACTCAAGTTTTTCTTCATAAGATTGCATCAAAGCATCAACGATATGTTTGGTAAAAGCTTTATTTTGGCTCTAATCATGAGGAGAATTTAGCACGGATTGTAATAAGGAAATACAATCTATCAAAGAGCAGCTATTATAATTAAATTCCTTGAAATCCAAAGTGGTAGGTTCATTAACATCTAGAGTTTTGATCTCTTCAATCCCACTTTTATCAAATTTAGCATCAAGATCTAAAAACTCCGAATTTTTGGAACGTCTTCTAGGTAAAGGTGGATCATATTCAGTCCCATCATTATCAAAATTCATATTGCAAAACAAAGATTTAATCGGGGACAGATCAATAACTTTTAGATTTTCATCTTTATTATCATGGTAACTAGAAGAACACGCTTTTATAAAGGAATCTTTCTTAGCACGCATCCTAGCGGTTCTTTCTTTGCACACATCAATGGAAATTCTCATGGCTTTGAGAGGCTCATTGATATCATGCTTAGGTGGAATAGATCTAAGTTTCAAAGAATCAACATCAAGAGAAATTCTATCAATGTTCCTAGCCAAGTCATCAATCTTAAGCAATTTTTCTTCAATCAAAGCATTGAAATTCTTTTGCGAAGTAATAAATTCTTTAATATTAGATTCAAAATCAGAGGGCATATTATTATAATTTCCATAAGAATTGTTGTAGGAATTACCATAATTATTAGAGGGATTACTAGGATAAGGCCTAGGATTAAAATTTCCTCTATACACGTTGTTACCAAAATTGCTCCTACCAACAAACTTCACATCCAAAGATTCATTATCATTCTCAATCAAAGTAGAAAAAGGCATATCATTAGGATCATAAGAAACACTTTTATTAGCAAATAATTTCATAAGTTCATCAATCTTTCCACTCAAAACATCAATTTCTTCTATCACATGCACTTTCTTATTAGTAGATCTTTCAGTGTGCCATTGAGAATAATTAACCATAATATTATCTAGGAGTTTAGTAGCTTCTCCTAAAGTGATTTCCATAAAAGTGCCTCCCGCGGCCGAATCTAAATGATTTCTAGAAGCAAAATTCAATCTGGCATAAATTTTTTGTATAATCATCCACAAATTCAAACCATGAGTAGGGCAATTACGTATCATTAATTTCATCCTCTCCCAAGCTTGTGCAACATGTTCATGATCAAGTGGCTTAAAATTCATAATATCGTTTCTAAGAGAGATGATCTTAGTGGGAGGAAAATACTTAGAGATAAAAGTATCTTTGCACTTATTCCACAAATCAATACTATTTTTAGGCAAAGACGAAAACCAAGTTTTAGCACGATCTCTAAGCGAAAAAGGAAATAGCTTCAATTTAACAGTATCATTGTCCACATCTTTCTTCTTTTGCATATCACACAAATCAACGAAGCTATTTAGATGGGTAGTGGCATCTTCACTAGGAAGGCCGGAAAACGGATCTTTCATGACAAGATTCAGCAAGGCATCATTAATTTCACAAGATTCAGCATCGGTAAGAGGAGCAATCGGAGTGCTAATAAAATCATTGTTGTTGGTATTGGTAAAGTCACACAATTTAGTGTTATCTTGAGCCATCGTGACAAGCAAGCAATCCAAAACACAAGTAAACAAGAAACGAGAAAAAAGAGGCAAATAGAGAAGGAGAGGGAGGATAGAGAGAGAGAGAGGGCGAATAAAACGGCAAGGGTGAAGTGGGGAGAGGAAAATGAGAGGCAAATGGCAAATAATGTAATGCGGGGGATAAGGGTTTGTGATGGGTACTTGGTATGTTAACTTTTGCGTAGACCTCCCCGGCAATGGCGCCAGAAATCCTTCTTGCTACCTCTTGAGCACTTGCGTTGGTTTTCCCTTGAAGAGGAAAGGATGGTGCAACAAAGTAGCGTAAGTATTTCCCTCAGTTTTTGAGAACCAAGGTATCAATCCAGTAGGAGGCTACGCGCGAGTCCCTCGCACCTACACAAAACAAATAAATCCTCGCAACCAACGCGATAAGGGGTTGTCAATCCCTACATGGTCACTTACGAGAGTGAGATCTGATAGATATGATAAGATAATATTTTTGGTATTTTTATGATAAAGATGCAAAGTAAAATAAAAGCAATGAAAATAACTAAGTATTGGAAGATTAATATGATGAAGATAGACCCGGGGGTCATAGGTTTCACTAGTGGCTTCTCTCAAGAGCATAAGTATTCTACGATGGGTGAACAAATTACTGTTGAGCAATTGACAGAATTGAGCATAGTTATGAGAATATCTAGGTATGATCATGTATATAGGCATCACGTCCAAGACAAGTAGACCGACTCCTGCCTGCATCTACTACTATTACTCCACACATCGACCGCTATCCAGCATGCATCTAGAGTATTAAGTTCATAAGAACAGAGTAACTCCTTAAGCAAGATGACATGATGTAGAGGGATAAATCCATGCAATATGATAAAAAAACCATCTTGTTATCCTCGATGGCAATAATACAATACGTGCCTTGCTTCCCCTACTGTCACTGGGAAAGGACACCGCAAGATTGAACCTAAAGCTAAGCACTTCTCCCATTGCAAGAAAGATCAATCTAGTAGGCCAAGCCAAACTGATAATTCGAAGAGACTTGCAAAGATAACCAATCATACATAAAATAATTCAGAGAAGATTCAAATATTGTCCATAGATAAACTTGATCATAAACCCACAATTCATCGGTCTCAACAAACACACCGCAAAATAAGATTACATCGAATAGATCTCCACAACAGAGGGGGAGAACTTTGTATTGAGATCCAAAAAGAGAGAAGAAGCCATCTAGCTAATAACTATGGACCCGTAGGTCCGAGGTAAACTACTCACACTTCATCGGAGAGGCTATAGTGTTGATGTAGAAGCCCTCCGTGATCGATGCCCCCTCCAGCGGAGCTCCGAAACAGGCCCCAAGATGGGATCTCGTGGATACAGAAAGTTACGGCGGTGGCATTAGGGTTTTGGCTCTGTATCTGATCGTTTGGGGGTACGTAGGTATATTATAGGAGGAAGAAGTACGTCGGTGGAGCAACAGGGGGCCCATGAGGGTGGAGGGCGCGCCCCCTACCTCGTGGCCTCCCTGTTGGTTGCTTGATGTAGGGTCCAAGTCTCCTGGGTCTTGTTCGTTCCAAAAATCACATTCTCGAAGGTTTCATTCCGTTTGGACTCCGTTTTATATTCCTTTTCTTCGAAACCCTAAAATAGGCAAAAAAACAACAATTTTGGGCTGGGCCTCCGGTTAGTAGGTTAGTCCCAAAAATAATATAAAAGTGTATAATAAAGCCCAATAATGTCCAAAACAGTAGATAATATAGCATAGAGCAATCAAAAATTATAGATACGTTGGAGACATATCAAAGCTGTATGAGTTGGATGAGAACTTGGCATACTTGAAGTCTTCTTGCACTTGACGTTCCGCTTTGGTAGCTTGATGCACTAGCTCGAGGAGGTTCGAGTATGGTTGGAAGTCGGCGATCTTCTTGATGGGATGATTGAGTCCATTCAAGAAATTTGCCATAGTTTGCTTATCATCTTCTGTGACATTGGCTCCTATCATTGCAATCTCCATCTCCTTGTAGTACTCTTCAATGCTCTTGGTTCCTTGCTTGAGTAGTTGGAGTTTCTTGAAGAGGTCGCGGTTGTAGTAGGTAGGCACGAAGCGTGCTCTCATGAAATCCTTCATTTGTGTCCAAGTAGTGATGGGTGGTTCACCTCTTGCCTCACGGTGCTCGATGACTTGTTCCCACCAAATGAGTACATAGTCTTGGAACTCAAGGGATGTCATCACGATCTTCTTCTCTTCTTCATAGTTGTGCAAGTGGAAGATTTTGTCGACCTTCAATGCCCACGAAAGGTACTCTTCAGGATCGTTGCTTCCATTGAATGTGGGCATGATGAACTTTAGCTTTCCATAGCGTTGCTCTTCATTGTGTTGGGGTCGGGGATGAGGACGCCCATGTTGTTGAGGATTGGCAAACTCGTGTTGCTCTTGGTGAGGAGGGTTGTCAACCTCGTGTTGCTCTTGTTGTGGAGGATGTCCATTGTCTTCATGCTCTTGGTGAACTTGGGGTTCTTGTGGAGCTTGTGGAGGGTCTTACCGAGCTCGAGGATGAACTTGAGGAACTTGACGATGCACACGTGATTGGTAAATCCTCTCTTGAACTTCTTCGCGAAGTGCTTCTTCTTGTTCACACCAATGGCGATTGCGTGTGGCGACGGTGTGACTTGAATCTCGAAGGGCACGTTGCGCCTCAAGTGCTTGAGCTTCATGGAGTTTTTGTTCTTGGCGTTGTGCCTCGGCATCTTGTGCATCTTGGTGTAGACGTGCTCGCTCTTCCTCTTCGTGTTGGCGTTGTCGTTGCCGTTCTCGTGCTTGCACAAAGGTAGCTTGGTTTTGACGGTGTCGGTGCTCTTGAGAGTCGGTGTCGCATAGAGGATTGAGGCTTGCTTGACGATCGTTGCGCATGGCACATCGAAGAGTGTTCGATGTCGGTGTACTTGAGCCAGAGAGAGTGAAGTCGGAGTGTCGACTTGAGCGGCTCCGTCTTGATGAGGACGAAGTGGAAGAAGAGCGGTTGAGAAACAAAGCACGAATCTCGTCCATTCTTGCATCGTTCTCTTGCTTGTGATCTTCGAGCTTGTGGTCGAAGTAGTCTCTTGTACGTTGCTCGGAGAGTCACAAGTCGGTGGTGAGGTTGTCGATGCGTTCACTCATTGCTTGTTGCTCTTGATGCAAAGCACGTTGTTCACCAAAGAGGTAACTCTTGGTGACGTAGGAGTTCATGTCATCGTCTTGCCCGATGAAGAGTGGGTTGGTAGAAGTACTTGGCCTATCCATCATCCAAGGGAAATATGTGAGTGGTAGAAAGAGAAGAACTTATACCAAATGTACCTTGACCAATGTTGAAGGTGGATCAAAGATCACTCCAATGTGGAACAAGGAAATAGCACAATTGGTACCTATTCTTGTCGGTTCCTCACACCTACACAAGTAAAAGCTTATGGTGGAGCTTGGTTAGGATGGTGACACAAAATTTGATGCAATTGTTAGTGAGCTTCAATAATGTTGGAAAAGATTCACAAGTTTGCAATGCAACAAGTAGACCAAGCAATATAAGGTACACGGGAACACATACGCAAAGAGATAAGTGGGGTCGTGCAACCAAGGATGAGCCAAAATGTTGAATCCACGAAAATGCTCTTGTGGCACAACACTAGAGAGATTCTAGCATGATTGCACAATAGGCGGATACGAAGACTTGTGCACAACCTACTAAGCAAAAATGCAATGACTTCTATCCCAAGTATGCTCTATGTATGATGTTTCGATTATATGATCCAAGATGATCTAGTATGACAATCTTAAGGTTGTATGATGCTGTGGTTCTTGCTTAAAATCTCTTTGCTTATCTTTCCCTTTGGCTTAAAAGCTTGTTTGGCTCTTTGGTTTTTGAGCTCTTCTCTCATGCAATGCTTCACGAACAAAGATAGCAAATGTGTATGCGATGACAACCTTGTGACACAAGAGATGATACCAAGATATGCACCAATTATGTGTGTATGCTATGGGAAGTATGATCACTAATGTGCACAAGTCACGTGGCCGGCAATACTCAAAGGCTAGTCTCGATGGGTAAGCGACGCAAAGGAGTAAGGCTATGATGGCTATCAATGTAATGGCAAGAATGATGTATCCAATACCAAGATGATGTTACCATTCTCGCTTACGGTATGGTGTCAAATTGGTGTAGTGGTTGTTGTCGATGACCCGTCTGTGGCGAAGATGAGCGGCGATGATGATGATGTCGAACCGTACCTAAATAGCCAAAACACAATAGGACACGGAACCGCAACTCAAATTCTCAAAGCACAATGTTGCAAAACGAGTCGGAATGCGAAACGGGTAAGCAACGGTGATGCTATGCGGAAGTGGTGATGGTGTAGAGGTGGTAGGAGTGCGTATGTGGAGGTGTGGCGGTGGTGGAGACCAAACTGAAAAAATTAGTTTCGTTAGGGGACGCTGGACGTCTGGGGGTTTACGGTCGTCCGGTCGTCAGACGTCCGGAGGTAGTCGGACGTCCAGTGCCTGGGCGAAATTCTGGCACGGGAAGAACAACTAGGTTTCGTGATGTCGAGGACGAAATTCGTCGAATCCGGGCGATTTTGTGGATGGAAAAGGTGGAGACGAAAGGGAAAAGCTAGATCCACTCAAGGCAAGGCAAATCCACAGATCAAATCCAACAGAATTTCATCACACCAACAAATCACAAAAAAATTGGGGCTATTTTTGTGTGGAATTTTCGAATCAGGAACAAAATCAGAAAAACAAGGCTAGGAACACAACGGGGACGCTCCGAAATCGTGATCAACGTGGCTCTATATACCAAGATGATGTAAGGTAGGAACCCTAGGGGCCGATCTTTCAGGAAAGGAGCGGATCTCGCAATGAACACAAAGAACACGAGGGGAAACACGAGGGGAAACACAAGGGGAAACACGAGAGAAACACTAAACCAACAAGAAATAGTCACACATATGCTAGATCCTCGAGTACATAAGAGATCACACGATCCACGGTCAACTAAGGATGATACAAGTAGCACGATCTTCTCCGTGAGGAGGTCTTGAGGTTCTTCCTATAAAGGGGTCTTGAATCCGGTTGGGGGATCTTTTCCGAGGAGGCGCTATCTCCGAGGAGAAGGTAACCAAGTGGATGAGAAAAGCTCTCACACAAAATATGAGCTAATCCTTTGCTAACCGTAGAAAAGAGGAGGAGAAGGTATATATATAGTCTTAGAGGTTGAAGGGGTACATGGGCTGCGGCCCAACACGCAAACAACACACAGGCATCGGACGCCCGGGAGTTACCGGTCGTCCGGAGGCTCGCGAGGGTCCGGACGTCCGGTGCTTGTCGGACGTTCGTAAATTCGGCTCGGGTGGGCTTCGGTCGGAAGTTCGGTCGGGGTCGGACGTCTGGGGCATCGGTCGTCTGGAGGGCTTCGGAAATCCGTAGATTCGGCTCGGGTGTGGGTGTGCCGGTCGTCCGGAGCCTGGAGGTCGTCAGACGTCCGTAGCTCGCCGGTCGTCCGGAGCCTGGGAGTTTCGAGCAGTCCTTCTTCTTGTCCATTGAGTGTAGTTGATCCGTGGCATTCCTCCAGGCACCTGATCACACATGGGGTTTCCGCTTGAGGTAGTAGCCAACTCTCATGCATAGAAAGTGGTAGTTCGGAGAGGAGTGAGTTCACCTTATCTTCGACAGCCTTCGCTCGGGCTCTTGTCATTGGTCCAAGTGGTGTCATTGGAGGTCTAGATGCATCCATGGGGATGTTCGTGGGATGCTCCGCATAAGTTCAACATTGGAGATCTTGTGTGGCTACACCTTCGCAAGGACCGCTTCCCCAACGAATGCAAGTCCAAACTTCGACCACGAGAGGATGGACCCTTCAAGGTGCTTGAATGCTACAACAACAACGCCTACAAGATCAACATTCCACGCGACAAGTACTCCGTGAGCGACATCTTCAACGTCAAAGATCTCTCGCCCTACCATGGTGACGAGGATTTCGATCCGAGGTCGGATCTTCCCCAAGGGAGGGGAGATGATGTGGAGCATCCTACGGTCATCTACATGGACCTACCATCATCTCATCAGGTGCCAAGAGGACCTATGACTCGAGCTAGAGCTCTCGAGACCGAGGTGACTTCTCTCCTTAGTGATATTACATATGATCCTCTCGAGACATGGCTACTACCTAAGTCCGAGATGTTGTGCATTATTAGGTGCCAAGAGGACCCTCCCGAAGATGCACGTGGAGACGGACAAGCCGCCAAGTCCATGGATGAAGAGGAACGCCGAAAGGAGAAGAAGGCAGTTCCAGGACCTGGACATCCGGCCTCGAGCCCAGACATCCGGCCGTTGGAGACATCAACTACAGCAACATTCCAGCCGCCAAGCATCTACAGGCCCCGGACATCGGGCCCCAGCCCGGACATCCGGCCCGGCCCGGAAATCCAGCCCCACGCCCGGATATCCGGACAAGCTGCAAACAGAGGATAGAAGAAAAGCCCCGTCAGCCCGGACATCCGGCCCCAGCCCCGGACATCCGGCCCCTCCCGAAAAAGGCCCAGACAACCGGCCCGACGCCTGGACGTCCGGCCCCGTCTGTCTACGCACAGTAAAGGGCCGAGGCCCATATACCCTCTCTCCCCCAAGACTATATATACTCTCCTCCTACCTACGTTTTAGGGTTAGCGTTGTGATAGCTCATTTGAGAGACAGAGCCTCGCTCATCCATATCGGATCTACTCCTTGAGAGAGACCGCGGCTCCTCTACGGAGAAGACCCACTTGGATTCAAGACCTCCTCATGGAGAAGACCATCAAGACCTCCTCATGGAGAAGACCGGTTACCATCTGTGTCGTCCTTTTTTGATCGTGGATCTTGTATCTCCTCTCGTGTTTCGAGGATCTAGCACATGTGTGACTTAATCTTGTTGGTTTGAGTGTTTCTCTTTGTGCCCCTTTGTGATTTCCCCTCGTGTTCTTCGTGTTCATCGCGGGATCCGCTCCTTTCGTGAAAGGTTGGCCCCTAGGGTTTCCACCCTACATCAGGAGTATAACAATATCACTCATTTATTCCATCTTGCTTGCAAAGCTCAATGTGAAGTGCAGGATCGACAAGCATTGGCGCGGACAAATTTTTCTCCAGGTCGACCTTCATCATGGACACCACATGCATGTTATACTTCCACACGTTCTGCTACAACGGCACCTCCGTGAGCTGCCACTTCTAGCTATCATCACTATCTGCCAAAAGCACACCGCCCGAGCCTGCACAGAGCTCTTTATTCATCAATGGCATCAACAGGGCACACACATGATATTATTTGTCATCGTTGTAATGGTAGAGGTCATTATGCGAGAGAATGAAAATCTCCGCGTGTTATGATTGCTACTGAGGATGGTGGGTATGAGTCTGCTAGTGACTATGATGAGGAGACTTTGTCTTATTACAAGTGAAGAACACGGTGCAGATGATTCTGATCATGAGATGCAATACATGGCTGTTGAAGATGCTGACAGGTATGAAAGTTTAGTTGCTCAACATGTTTTGAGTGTGCATGTCACACAAGCTGAGCAAAATCAGAGGCATAATTTGTTCCATACAAAGGGAGTTGTGAAGGAACGTTCTGTTCGCGTCATCATAAATGGAGGGAGCTGTAATAACTTGGCTAGCATGGAGATGGTGGAGAAGCTATCTCTCACCACAAAACCACATCCACATCCTTAGTACATCCAATGGTTCAACAAAAGCTTCATGGTTACGGTAACACGTACTGCTCGTGTGCATTTTAGTATCTCTACATATGTTGATTATGTTGATTGTGATGTGGTACCCATGCAAGCATGTTCCTTATAACTTGGTAGACCATGGCAATTTGATAAAAATTATGTACACCATGGTAGAAACAATCAGTATACTCTAGTTCATAAGGATAAACATATTACTTTGCTTCCTATGTCTCCTGATTCCATTTTGAAAGATGATATTAATAGAGCTAATAAAGCAAAACAGGAGAAAAATAAGAGTGAAAATCAAATTGTGGCAAAAGAATTTGAGCAACTAATGAAGCCTAATAATAAACCATCTACTTTACTTCTGAAATTAAATTGAAAAGTGCATGTTTACTTGCCACCAAATCTGATATTGATGAGCTAGGTTTCAGCAAATCTATTTGCTATCCTTTTGTGTGCAAAGAGGCATTATTTTCATTCGAGGACGTGCCTTCCTCTTTGCCTCCTTCTGTCACTAACATTTTGCAGGAGTTCGCTGACGTCTTTCCACAAGTCGTGCCACCGGGATTACCACCTATTCGAGGGATTGAGCATCAGATTGACTTAACTCCTGGTGCTTCGCTTCCAAACTGTGCGTTATACTATACCAATATAGAGGAGATGAAGGAGATTATGTTGGGGTACACAAACGGGGGTGTATGTTTCCCCTGACTTGTGCACAGATAGTAGGCCTCCACCACGGCAGCACCAAGTTTCCAAGACAAGACCAAGCTGAAGATATAGCTCTTTGAGGAATCAAGGGGAAGATCAAGAAGACCAAGACAAGCCTAAGGAGCAAGATATCACTAAGGAAAAACCTCCCTTGGCGGGCAGGCGAGCCCGGTCAGGTCGAGGCCACAACGAAGGCAACTCTCAAGACTCCCTCAGCAAGCTTGCAGGGGACGTCGAAGGTGGATCACCCCGCTAAGGCTTCACCGCCTCCACCTCACAGCAACGCAAGTCACCTATCAGTGTGGTGTCGAGTCCCCAGGTGATTAAGTGGCAGTCATTTGGCCCGTGGCAACCATTTCTAAGGAAGATCACCCCTAAATGACACCCGTCCATAGGCGTGTCATGCAGGCATGCGAGAAGGTGGTTGAATAGCACGGCGAGGCATGCCGGGCTACGCCCATAATGTGACACTAAGCGATGAATTTAGTGCACCTTTTCCTGTCTCTAGAGCGTCTCTTCCCTCCTCATGGGTCTTCAACCCTTTGATCAACTTGTTGAAGAAGAGCCCTAGCTTGACGCTCGGGACCTCATGTCTGCCAACCGAGAAGACTGGCCCCTCCATGCCCATCGCTGCGACTTGGGCAGTGAGGTGCTCAGCGATGTTGACCAGGCTCTTGATCCAAAGGTCGACCTGCTCGGATTGGTTCGCCAGCTTGTCCTTTTATCCTTCCGAAGGAGTCTTAGTTGTCCAGATCCTTCATCAATTGCATTCTCATGAACCCCGCCAGACTCGATTTCGCTCTCTAGGGTGCCAAGCCTTGCCTTCATGTCATTAATGGTTCCATTGACAGTCTAGAGGTATTGGCTCTCGGAGGAGAGCTGCAATTGCACCTCCTTCAGAAGGATCTCTGCTTTCTGCGCCTCCTACTTGAGAGCCGCGGCTTCCTTAGTACTCCCGACAAGCTCTTTTGTCAGTTTGGCCACCTGTTGATCAAGATCAACTTTGGTAGTGGAGGCAGCGGCAAGGTCATCATGAATCTTCTTTAATTGGGCGGCAGAGTCGGTAGAGAGTGCATGTAGGGCCACCTTGTGCTTGTACTCTAGCTCCTTGGTACACTGTTGGATGAGGGCCTCTAGTTCCTCATTCATGCCGCGAAGGGTGGCCTCGAGGTTCTCTTCCCGGGAAGAGATGCCCTTCTCCCTGGTGTCCAGAAGCGTAGTGCGCTCCGCCAGACGGGCCTCCCGGGCGGCGACATCTTCTTTCACCATGGAGATCGTCTCCTGTTACTGCAGAAGAACTTGGAACTGCTTGTCGTGCCACTCACGCATCTTGCTGCCCTTGTGCCTCGGTTTCTGGTCTACGCAGTTGGCATAATTGCGCTACTCCATGAGAGCCTGCCACTTTTGGGCGTATCAGTTCTGCATCTCCTTGATGCATCATGCCACGGACTCCAGGAAGGATAGGTCCATGACTGCATCGGCAGGATCGTCGATTTCTCCAACCTATTGGCACAATGGCACCATGATGCGTTGGATCTCCTCATCAAGCTTAGCGCTCACTGTTGCTGAAGAACCGGGGGCTCCAAGACCGGGCTGGGCTAGCACCAACGCCAGTTGGCCTGAAGATGGCTGTAGGGTCCCAGCCGAAGTACCAAACGAGGAAAGGGGGATCATGGTCTGTAGGGGGGTTTTCTCTTCAATCACCACCCCCGATCCTAACGCACTGTTGTGGGTTTTCTCTACTTCCTTCAGGGGCTCCTGGATGTCCCCGTTAGCGTGTTCCTGCCCCTCTACGGCAGCAATCCTGGCGGCCTCCTCAGCAGCATATTTTCCAATGCTGGCCACCTCCTCCAACAACTCGGGCTCCTCGGCCTGTGAAACTGCAACAATGAGCAATGATAAGAGTGCAGAAAGTTCAAAAGATCAGAGGTTTGGGACAAAATGGTAAAGGCGACAGAAGACAGGAAAAAAGAGCAAGCTACCTGGAGTTGTTTGCCGTGCAAAGGCTTCGGTTTCCCTGGCAGCATCAGTTGCCGGGATGCTACCACCACCCTCTACCTCGGTGACCATGGCATTGGCTTCGATTGGTCCTTCCATGGAGGTCCTCGCCGGAGATCCCCCAACTTGGGTATCAGGAAGGGTGGACCCATCCTGTAGAACCTCGCCCAGAGGAACTTCCCATTCTTTGGCTGGAGATGAGACGCGTTCCTCTACGCCATCCTTGGCGGGGGAGACCTGTCCCATACTTCAATGCCGGGGGCTGGGCTGAGGGCTTGGCGCTGGATCATTCGTGCTACTTCCTGCCAAGCCCATGCCCTCCAAGGGCCCCGACGGCTCGACCTAATTGAGCCGTTTGGATTGGTGCACGAGGGTATCTTCCTACTCTTCTTCCCTGTCGAAGATGGCAAACAAAATCGAATCAGCAAATCAGCAAGTACGCAAGACGCATAAAAGGAAATGAAAAGTGTCTGCCTTACTCTGAATCCATGAGCATGGAGCTCAGCATGAACTCCATAGGTGGCGGGGGTGCTCTGCTTCTCTTCAGAGTTTGGGGGGGGCACTGCTTCCCTACAACTTCAATTCCTATCGGGGAGCAGTGGGCTCCAGCGAGGACGAGCTGCGCGAGGAGCTCGAATCTGATTCGGAGCTAGAGTCGACTCCTGTGACTGCCTGACGCTTGGCAGGGGGGTCTTGACCTCGGAGAGGCGAGAAGAATGTCGGCGCTCCACCTTCGGCTTGTCGCTCTTGGAGGCCATCTTCTTTACCTTCCTGACGGTAGGCGTGGGAGTGGGGGCCACTATACACCGGCCAGCTACCCTCCTACGAGGGAGCTAATAGAGGCAAAGGTGTCCCGTCTTTCGATGAGATGGTGGCTATCATTTTGGAGGAAGTCGACTTTGATGATCCGACTACGAACGTGTGAGGACGTCGCACCTTAGCAAACACTAAACCAACTCCGAGAGGTTATTGACCACGCCGAAGCACGATCAACCTGACCACGAAGGTCTATTTCCTGCAGGCAAACGAAGAACAAGCAAGAAACTAATATTGCAATCTGGATATTGCGAATATAAGAGGAAAGTTTTATTGATCAAGGTGGGGTTCTGTGACGCTTTTGTCTGGTCATTGAACACAAACAAAGTACACGAAGTTGCAGCTATGGCGAACTTTAATCTAAACAAAACCCAAAGTCTAAATGATGCCCTAAGGGCTGTATATATGGAGGAGAGAGGGGGGAATTTTGTGGCCCTTGGAGGAGGGGTCCGAAACTAACCCTAACTCTTGTTTCCCCACACACACGGACTCTTAAAACAGCCTATAATCAAGTATTTTGAAATTACATGGGCCTGGCCCAAAAATAAGGTGACGCAACACCTAAGATAGTCTTTGGATGAAATTTATTAAGTGGCATCTTGTATATTTCGTCCATGGCTTCATGCACTCATTATGGTGGCTTCAAAGTCCTGGAATCATCAGTTGTAACTTCGTTCCTGTTCCCCTTGCGCATGCCATCATCTCCGTGCTTGAACTTGCTCCAAGGTTCATCTTTCTTGTCCAGGCTAGGCCCTTCATTTGTAAGCAAAACAAATGTATCCAATTTAGGCAGCATCATGTTCTCATGAACATTAGAACCGTTACCAAGAAACGAAAGTACCTAGTAATTTAATTGGCGTGCGCGAGCTCTAGTAATTGGTCCAGTATGTATTTAACTGGCATACACTCAATGTTTTCCTTAGTTAACTCATGCATTTTTAAAATCAATTCAGCACGTTCTTTAGCATCAAAATTAACCTTCTCTGAAGATGGAAGAGGCAACAAATCAATAGGTGCACGAGGTAGGAAACCATACACAATTTCAAAAGGGCACATCCTAGTAGTAGAATGCAATGAACGATTATAAGAAAATTCAATATGAGGCAAGCATTCTTCCCACATTTTCTTATTATTCTTCAAAACAACCCAAAGCATAGTAGACAATGTTTTATTGACTACTTCAGTTTGTCCATTAATTTGGGGGTGACAAGTAGTACTAAAAAGCAGTTTAGTCCCCAATTTAGCCCATAAACATCTCCAAAAGTGGCTAAGAAATTTAGTATCATGATCTGAGACAATAGTATTTGGCACACCATGTGATGCGGAGCATCCCAAGATCATCCCCATGGACCAACCTACGTCTCCCACAACACCACTTGGACCAATGACAAGGGCACGAGAAAAGGCTATCAAAGATAAGGTGAACTCGCTCCTCTCCGAACTACCACTTTCTAGACATGAGACATGGCTACTACCTCAAGCGGAAACACTATGTGTGATCTAGGTATTTAAACCCGAGGACACACAGTCCTCACTGTATTCTCCTTGAGCTAGGATCACACAGACCTCACCCAATCACTCATGGTAAGTCTTCATGTGACTTCCAAACCTTCACAGACTCTGTCACTCGGCGATCCACAATTTCCTATTGGATGATCTAGACCATGATACCTAACCGTCTGGAGGATGCATAGTCCTCAAAGGTAACAAGCATCGGTTCCACACAGGAACAATCTCTTCAGTGATGCTCAATCACTTTGGGTTTGTAGGTGTTTGGGTTTGCGTTTTCCTTAGTTGATGATTTTCGCTCAAAGTCCTCGGAGGATGGGATGCTCTAAATGACAAGTGTTGGTTTCTCTCGGAGCAGCCAACCATCTAGTGGTTGTAGGGGGCGGCTATTTATAGCCTAGGGAGCAGCCCGACATGATAAGACATAAATGCCCTTCAATGATATGACCGTTAGGTGGGTAGATATTTTGGGATAGCTAGTGCGTAGCACAACAATGGTCAGAAATTTGACCTCTCAAATTCCTTAGGGCTATCATGTTCCTTACTTGTAGGCAATCCACACTGGCAAATTCCTAACTCCTCAATTAGAACAAATTCCTCAGAGACCAGAAGATCTTCGTCTCTGTTACTGAAGAAATTGATTGAACTGTATGAGATTTCCAATGGCTTCATTCAAAAGGATTGGGTAGGTGTAGGATTTTGAGATGGGAATCACTTGGAAACTTTTCCTTAGTTTTACCTCAACCCCCTTTAACAGTATGATATTTACTATGACTCAAGAAAGAGAAAAAGAAACTACAAAAACAAAAGTTTGCATGCTTCATATTCCTCGCATGAATATAAGTCTTCAAGGTCACACCAATTTCCTCACTTTCAAAGTCTTCAAGAAAACCAAAGTCTTGACCTGAAGACATTCATTTTTAGGGGTCAACTTTCATCGTAAATATCAAACTCCTCATAGACTTATAGACCTGTGTACACTCACAATCTCATTAGTCCCTTAACATATAAATCTTCAATACACCAAAATCACTAAGGGGCACTCGACGCACTTACACCGGTGATTAGGTGTTGTTCTTACTTGAACAAACCTCCGACTTATGATTAACACCCTCGCAAACATCCGCAACTATGAGAAAAGTATTAAGAATAAATTCTAACCATAGCATTAAACTTTTGGATGCAAATCAGTCCCTTATGAAATAGCGCATAAACTAGGGTTTAAGCTTTTGTCACTCTCGCAACCCATCATCTAATAACTACTCCACAATGCATTCCCTTAGGCCCAAATATGGTGAAGTGTCATGTAGTCGATGTTCACATGACACCACTAAGGGAATAACAACATACATACCATCAAAATATCGAATACATATCAAGTTCACATGATTATTTGCAACAATATTTCTCCTGTGACCTCAAGAACAAAAGTAACTACTCACAAATGATAATCATGCTCAAGATCAAAGTGGTATTAAATAGAATATTGGATCTGAACATATAATCTTCCACCAAATAAACCATATAGAATCAACTACAAGATGTGATCAACACTACAAGTCATCCACCAGTACCAATCTATAGTTCCGGTACAAAGATTGAACACAAGAGTTGAACTAGGGTTTGAGAGGAGATGGTGCTGTTGAAGATGTTGATGGAGATTGCCCTCCCCAAGATGGGAGAGTTGTTGGTGATGATGATGATGATGATTTCCCCCTCCGGGAGGGAAGTTCCCCCGGCGGAATCGCTCCACCGGAGGGCAAAAGTGCTCTTGCCCAAGTTCTGCCTCCATACGGAGGCGCTCCATCCCAAAAGTCCTCCCTTTATTTTTTCTAGGTCAAAATGTCTTATATACCAGAAATGGGCACTAGAGGTGGGCTGGGCTAAGCACAACCCACTAGGGCGCGCCTGGGCCTGCTAGTGCGCCTAGGTGGGTTATGCCCACCTGATGGGCCCCCTCTGGTACTTATTGGCTCCAATATTTCTTATATATTCCATAAAAAATTCTCGTGAAGTTTCAGCTCATTTGGAGTTGTGCAGAATAGGTAGCCTGACGTAGCTTCTTTAGGTCCAGATTTCCAGCTGCCGGAATTATCCCTCTTTGTGTGAACCTTGCATATTATGAGATAAAAGGCATTAGAATTACTCCAAAAAGCATTACTATACATAAAACATTATAATAACGGTTGGTAAACATGATGCAAAATGGGTGTATCATGGAGTAACAACATAGCCAAGAAAAGATATCCGGTCGGTACAAAAGGTGCACTTCCCAACGTTACCAAACAAACATGCATCACGTAGAGAAATAAAAAAACACATAAATGTAACAAACGTTCCTCCAAAGATCTGCCATAAATCAGTATATCATCAAAAAGACTACCACAAATCATCCAATGAAAGCACGTAAAACTTCATTCATTAATCTCATGAAAGTACTAGGTGCATTAGTTAACCCAAAAGGCATGACTAACCACTCATGTAATCCAAACTTAGTTTTAAATGATGTTTTCCATTCATCCCCCAATTTCATACGAATTTGATGGTATCCATGATAACCCTCAAGTATAGGGGATTGCAACAGTTTTCGAGGGTAGAGTATTCAACCCAAATTAATTAATTCGACACAAGGGGAGCCAAAGAATATTCTCAAGTATTAGCAGTTGAGTTGTCAATTCAACCACACCTGAAAGACTTAATATCTGCAGCAAAATATTTAGTAGCAAAGTAGTATGGAAGTAACGGCAACAGTGGCAAAAGTAACAGTAGCAGTTTTTTAGCAATCGTAACAGTGGCAACGGAAAAGTAACAGAGCAAAGATCGATATGAAACAAGCTCGTAGGCAATGGATCAATGATGGATAATTATGTCAGATGGCATTCATCATGCAACGGTTATAACATAGGGTGACACAGAACTAGCTCCAATTCATCAATATAATGTAGGCATGTATTCCGAATATAGTCATACATGCTTATGGAAAGGAACTTGCATGACATCTTTTGTCCTACCCTCCCATGGCAGCGGGGTCCTATTGGAAACTAAGGGATATTAAGGCCTCCTTTTAATAGAGTACTGGACCAAAGTATTAACACTTAGTGAATACATGAACCCCTCAAACTACGGTCATCATCGGGAGTGGTCCCGACTATTGTCACTCCGGGGTTGCCGGATCATAACACGTAGTAGGTGACTATTAACTTGCAAGATAGGATCAAGAACACAAATATATTCATGGAAACATAATAGGTTCAGATCTGAAATCATGGCACTCGGTCCCTAGTGACAAGCATTAAGCATATCAAGGTCATAACAACATCAATCTTAGAACATAATGGATACTAGGGATCAAACCCTAACAAAACTAACTCAATTACATGGTAAACCTCATCCAACCCATCATGGTCCAGCAAGCCTAAGATGGGATTACTCACGCACAGCGGTGAGCATCATAAAATTGGTGATCGAGGATGGTTGATGATGATGATGGCGACAGATTCCCCTCTCCGGAGCCCCTAACGGACTCCGGATCTGCCCTCCCGAGGAAGAACAAGGCTTGGCGGTGGCTCCGTATCGTAAAACGCGATGTGTACGGTCATCCCCATGGACCCACCATTGTCTCATGAAGTGCCAAGAGGACCTATGACATGAGCTAGAGCTCTAGCTCTCGAGACCGAGGTGACTTCCTTCCTTAGTGATATCACATATGATACTCTTGAGACATGGCTACTACCTAAATCCAGAATGTTGTGCATGATCAGGTACCAAGAGGACCCTCCCGAAGATGCACGTGAAAGCGGAAAAGTCCCCAAGTTCACGGATGAAGAGAACCAATGGAAGGAGTCAAGAACAGCTTCCAGGCCCCGGACATCCGGTCATGATCCCGGACATCCGGCCCCTAGAGCATCGTCCACAGCAACCGCCAAGCACCTACAGGCCCTGGACATCCGGCCCCATCCCGAACATCCGGCCCAACCTGGACATCCGGCCCGACGGCTGGAAATCCGACACCCTCTATCCAGAGAGCGTCAAGGCCAGCCCCGACCGCCCGGACATCCGGCTCAAGCCCGGACATCCGGCACCTCATGAAGCCCTGAACATCCGTCCCGACGCCCAGACATCCGGCCTCCCCTGTCTGCGCATAGTGTAAGGGCACGAGGCCCGTGTACCCCTTCACCCACCTAGACTATATATACTTCTCCTCCTCCCTCTTTCCAGGGTTAGCGTTGTGTTAGCTCATATATGAGATAGAGCTTCGCTCATCCATCTGGATCTACTCCTTTGCGAGGGACCGACACCTCCTCGGAGAAGATCCACTTTGATTCAAGACCCATAACGGGAAGACATCAAGACCTCCTCACAGAGAAGAACCGGTTACCCTTTGTATTGTCCCTTGTTGACTTTGGATCATGTGACCTCTATGTGTACTCGGATCTAGCATATGTGTGATCGTTCTTGTTGGTTTGAGTTATTCTCTTGTGTTTCCCCTCGTGTTTCCCCTCGTGTTCTTTGTGTTCTTCACGGGATCCACTCCTTTCATGAAAGATCGGCCATATAAGGTTCCACCCTACATCATCTTGGTATCTAGAGCCATGTTGATCACGATTTCGGAGCCTCCACGTTGTGTTTTCTAGCCTTGTTTTGTTGATATTGTCCCTAATTTGAAAATTCCCCACAAAAAAGCCCCCCAATTTTTTTGTGATTTATTGGTGTGATGACGTTTTGTTGGATTTGATCCGCGGATTTCATGTGTTGCAGGTAGATCTAGCTTTCCCCCATCTTTTCCCCAATTTCCTTCCACAAAATCTCCCAAATTTTGCCCCGATTTTGCCTCTTCCATGCAGAATTCCTCAAGTTCGTCCATGGATCCAGAGCCCGGACATCCGGCCACCCCGGACATCCAGCCCTCAAGCCCGGACATCCGGCCCCTGACAGCAACATCTCCATCCACCCCCTGTTTTCTGTCCAAATTTCGCCAAATTTTGTTCCGGTGCCCACATTCACTTCCGCATAACACCAACACTTCCGCATACACCACCATTTACCACATACACCACCATCGCTTACCCATTACCAATTCCGACAATTTTGACACGTTTTACTTTGAGAATTTGAGTTGCGGTTCCGTGTCCTATTGTGTTTTGGCTATTTAGGTATGGTTCGACATCGACATCACCGCCGCTCATCTTCGCCACGGACGCGTCATCAACAACAACCACTTCACCATTTTGACACCATGCCGTAAGCAAGAACGGTAACCACATCTTGGTATCGTGATATATCATTCTTGCCATTACATTGATAACCACCATAGCCCAATTTTTGCGTATCTTACCCATCGAGACTAGCCTTTGAGTATTGCTGGCAATGTCACTTATGCACATCAATGATCATACTTCCCATTGCATACATATCATATCATTGGTCCATATCTTGGTATCATCTTTTATGTCACAAAGTTGTCATCGCATACACAATTGTTGTCTTGCTTCATACTACATTAAGATAAGCTCAAACAAGAAAGAGCCAAACAAGCTTTTAAGCAAAAGGGAAAGATAAGCAAAGAGCTTTTAAGCAAGAACCATAGCATCACACTACATTAAGATTGTCATACTAGATCATCTTGGATCATATCATCGGAATACCATACATAGAGCATACTTGGGATAGTAGCCATTGAATTTTTGCTAAGTAGGTTGTGCACAAGTCATCATATCCGCCTATTGTGCAATCGTGCTAGCGTCTCTCTAGTGTTGTGCAACAAGAGCATTTTCGTGGATTCCAAATTTTGGCCCATTCCTTGGTTGCATGACCCCATTTATCTCTTTGCATGTGTGTTTCCGTGTACCATATTTTGCTATTGGTCTACTTGTTGCATTGCAAATTTGTGAATCTATTCCAACATTATCGAAGCTCACTAACAATTGCATCAAATTTTGTGCCACCATGCTAACCGAGCTCCACCATAAGCTTTTACTTGTGCAGGTGTGAGAAACCGACAAGAATTGGTACCAATTGTGTTATTTCCTTGTTCCACATCTGAGTGATCATTGATCCGTCTTCAACATCGGTCAAGGTACATTTGGTATAATTTATTGTCTTTCTCCCACTCACATATTTCCTTGGAATGATGGATAGGCCAAGCACTTCTACCAACCCACTCTTCATCGAGCAAGAAGACGACATGTCCTCCTACGTCACAAAGAACCACCTCTTTGGTGCACAACGTGCTTTGCATCAAGAGCAACAAGCAATGAGCGAACGCATCGACAACCTTGCCACTGACTTGCGACTCTTCGAGCAACGCACAAGAGACTATTTCGACAACAAGCTCGATGACCACAAGGAAGAGAATGATGCAAGAATGGACGAGATTCGTGCTTTGTTGCTCAACCGCTCTTCTTCCACTTCATCCTCCTCAAGACAGAGCTGCTCAAGTCGACACTTGGACTACACCATCTCCGACTCAAGCACACCGACATTGAATACTCTTCGACGTGCCGCGCGCCAAGATCATCAAGCATACCGCAACCCTCTACACGACAACAACTCTAAAGAGAAACGACACCGTCAAAACCAAGCTACTTTTGCGCAAGCACGAGAACACCAACGCCAATGCTAACATGAAGAGGAAGAGCGAGCATGACTACACCAAGATGCACAAGATGCCGAGGCACAATGTCAAGAAGAACTATTGCGAGAAGCTCAAGCACTTGAGGCGCAATGCGCCCTTCGAGATTCAGGTCGAGCTGTAGCCATGCGCAACAGACAAGCTCGTGAGCAACAAGTAGCGCTTCACGAAGAGGTTCAAGAGAGGATTTTTCAATCAAGAATGCATCGTAAAGTTCCTCAAGCTCCTCCACAAGATCAACAAGCATCTCAAGTTCAACAAGAGCAAGAAGACAATGGAAATCATCCATGACAAGAGCAAGTTGAGGGAGAGAATCCTCCTCGTCAAGGATGTCATCACCCTCGTCCCCAACACAATGAAGAGCAACGCTACGGCAAACACAAGTTCACCATGCCAAAGTTCAATGGAAGCAATGATCCCGAAGAGTACCTTTCATGGGCATTGAAGGTTGACAAAATCTACCGCTTGCACAACTATGAGGAAGAGAAGATCGCTACGGCATCCCTTGAGTTTCGATACTATGTCCTCATTTGGTGGGAACAAGTTATTGAGCGCCGAGCGGCAAGAGGTGAACCACCAATCACTACTTGGGAGCAAATGAAGGACGTCATGAGAGCATGCTTCGTGCGTACTTACTACAACCGCGACCTCTTCAGGAAACTACAACTCCTCAAGCAAGGAACCAAGAGCATTGAAGAATACTACAAGGAAATGGATATTGCCATGATACGAGCTAATGTCACGGAAGATGATGAGCAAACTATGGCACGTTTCTTGAATGGACTCAATCATCCTATCAAGAAGATCGCCGACTTCCAACCATACTCGAACCTCATCGAGCTAGTACATCAAGCTACCAACGCGGAACGTCAAGTTCAAGATGACTTCAAGTATGCCAAGTTCTCATCCAAGTACTATGGCTTCTCCAACACCCAAGCTTCAACGACTCCAACACCTTCTACCTCAACCAAGACATCTACAAGCAATGCCGACAAATCGAGTTACAAGAAAACTTCAACAACCTCAAGTCATCCTCCTACAACAACCACCTTCAAGCAAAGAGCTTCATCATCATCTACCCCAACTGATGAGACCATCAAGACAAGTTCCTTCAAATGCTTCACATGCGAAGGCCGAGGCCACAAGTCCTTTGAGTGCACCAACAAGCGAACCATGATCCTCAATGATGATGGTACATACGACTCCATGAGAGAAGGAGAAATGGAAGCACTTGAGCAAGTGGCCATGCACCGGCAAGTGAACGAAGATGAAGAAGAACAAGTCTTTTGTCACGAAGATTCAAGCCCCGCCCTTGTTGTTTCCAAGGTCTTGACTCTTCAACATCAACAAGAAGAAGACCAAAGATGCCATATCTTTCATACCAAGGCCGACAACAATGGAAGGTACATCAAGGTCATCATCGATGGAGGGAGTTGTCATAACTTGGAAAGTGAAGAACTATGCTCCAAGCTCCAATTGGTCAAGATGAAGCACCCACATCCCTACAAAGTCCAATGGCTTAGTGACTCCAGCACCATCCAAGTCGAACATAGAGTGCAAGTCTCCTTCAAAATCCGAGCTTACAAAGACACTTTGGAGTGTGATGTCGTTCTAATGACCATTTTCCACCTTCTTCTTGGGTGACCATGGCAATTTGATATAGGTGTCATCCACAATGGCCGTACGAATCACTATATCTTAAAGATGAAAGTAAAGGAGTACGTACTTCGACCTATGTCTCCAAGCCAAGTGATCGCCGACAAGCAAGCCACCCATCATGGAGAGAATAGTGAGAAAGCGAACCACCAACAAGAGAGTGAGCGCCACAAGCCCAAATCGAGTGCCTCCACAATGAGCAACAAGAAGAAATTGGTCCTATTTGCCACCAAAAGTGAGATAAGAGAAGTGTGTGAGAACCCAACAAGTGTCATGCACTATGTCCTTTTGTACAAGGACGAGGCACCAAAAGCTAACACCTCTCACAATCTACCTTTAGTGTTATCTTCTCTATTACAGGAATTCCAAGATGTTTTCCCCGGCGAGCTACCTCCGGGTCTACCTCCTCTACGAGGCATCGAGCACGGAATCGACCTCATCCCTGGAGCTCCCCTTCCTAACAAGGCTCCATACTGCGTCAACCCCAAGGAAACTAAGGAGATCCAACGACAAGTACAACAACTCATCAAAAACTTTCCCGCATATGCATGCTTGTTACCAAACTTGAATTGAATGTCATTGGCTTTGAGCACATAAAAGACTTGTAGGCACATGATCCTATTTTTGCTATTCCTTATGCCAAATGTTTGACGCATACATCTTGGGAACTCTACTACATCAAGGATGATTATCTTATGAGAGCTAACAAACTTTGCATCCCCGAGTCTTCTCTTCGTTTGTTACTTTTGCAAGAATCTCATCGAGGAGGACTAATGGGACACTTTGGACGCGACAAGACATTTACTACGCTCTCCAAGAACTATTATTGGACCAAGATGTTCCGCGACGTCGACCGCTTCACCAATCGATGCTCTACATGTCGCAAAGCTAAGTCTAAAGGCTCAATCCCATGGTCTCTATTTGCCTCTTCCAATTCCGAATCAACAATGGGAATATATTAGCATGGATTTTGTGCTTGGTTTGCCTAGAACTAGAAATGAAAAGGATTCCGTGTTTTTTGTTGTGGACCGATTCTCTAAGATGGCTCATTTGATTCCTTGCAACAAGATAGACGATGCTTCACATGTTTCCAATCTTTTTGTAGGGAAATATTGCGCCTACATGGAGTACCAAAGACGATTGTCTCAGACCATGACATCAAGTTCCTAAGCCTCTTTTGGAAAACCTTATGCACCAAGCTTGGAATCAAGCTACTTTTCTCCATGGCATACCATCCAAAAACCGACGGCCAAACGGAGGTGACCAACCGCACACTCTCTGCTCTACTTCACGTGTTAATCAATAAAAACATCAAGGAGTGGGAGGAGTGTCTACCCATCGCCGAGTACGCCTACAACCAAGCAAGACATTCGACTACCAGCAATTCCCCCTTCGAGGTCGTCTACGATTTCAACCCGTTGTCCCCACTGGACATTCTCCCTCTACCACTACAAGAGCGCACAAACATGGACGTGAGTGCACGAGTCAACTATCTCAAGAAGATGCATGAAGATACAAGGCACACCATTGAGAGCCAAGTACAATGACTCGCGACCAAGCTCAACATCAACAAGAACCCCATGGTATTCAACATTGGGGATCTTGTGTGGCTACACCTTCGCAAGGACCGCTTCCCCCATGAACGCAAGTCCAAACTTCTACCACGAGCGGATGGACCCTTCAAGGTGCTTGAATGCTACAACAACAACGCCTACAAGATCGACATTCCACGAGACAAGTACTCCGTGAGCAACATCTTCAACGTCAAAGATCTCTCTCCCTACCATGGCGATGAAGATTTCGATCCGAGGTTGGATCTTTCCGAAGAGAGGGGAGATGATGCGGAGCATCCTACGATCATCCCCATGGACTCACCATCGTCTCACGAAGTGCCAAGAGGACCTATGATACGAGCTAGAGCTAGAGCGCTTGAGACTGAGGTGACTTCCTTCCTAATGTGGAGCATCCCGAGGTCACCCTCATGGACCTACCGATGTCTCCTATGATACCACTTGGACCGATGACAAGAGCCCGAGCAAAGGCTATCGAAGATAAGGTGAACTCGCTCCTCTCCGAACTACCACTTTCTATACATGAGACATGGCTGCTACCTCAAGCGGAAACACTATGTGTAATCAGGTACTTGGAGGAAAGTCAAGGAGTAGCTACATCCAACGGACAAGATGGCAAGGTCACCAAGCGCCAAGAAGAAGAGCTGCCACTAAATCTACAGCCACCGGACGATTGGCCTGCACCAGACGTCCGGCACCTGAAGCCCCAGCCGAGCTATAGCGAGCGGACGTCCGGCCAGGACCGGACGGCCGACAACACCGCACCCGAGCCAAACCAGCGGATGTCCGATGCCACTGGACGTCCGGCAACTGGATGACCGGCAACATCCGGAAATCCGGTGCCTCCTCAACCGAGCCAGAATGAGCGGAAGTCCGGCGACTACCGGACGCTCGGACACCCATGAGCCACCGGACGACTGTAACCCACCGGACGTCCGATACCTGTCTGCGCACAGTTCCGGGCCCGAGGCCCATGTACTCCGTCACTTCGCCCCCATTGCACTAAGACTATAAATAGACCCCCTCCTCCTCCTAGTTAGGGTTAGCATTGTGTTGGCTCATATGTGAGATAGAGCTTCGCTCATCCATCCGGATCTACTCCATCGCGAGGGACCGACACCTCTTCAGAGAAGATCCACTTGGATTCAAGACCCCTAACGGGAAGACCTCAAGACCTCATTTCGGAGAAGAACCGGTTACCTATGTATCATCCTTTGTTGGATTCGAATCTTGTATCTCTTTTGTGTTTGAGGATCTAGCATATGTGTGATCATTCTTGTTGGTTTTGAGTAATTCTTCGCGGGATCCGCTCTTTCTTGAAAGATCGGCTGTATAGGGTTCCACTCTACATCATCATGGTATCATGAGCCACGTTGATCACGATTTCGGAGCCTCCCCGTTGTGTTTTCTAGCCTTGTTTTGTTGATTTCGTCCTAAATTCGAAAATTCCCCACAAAAATAGCCCCATTTTTTTGTGATTTGTTGGTGTGATGAGGTTTTGTTGGATCTGATTCATGGATTTGCTTTGCCACGAGTGGATCTAGCTTTTCCCCATCATCCCACCTTTCCATCCACAAAATCGCCTGGATTTGACCGATTTTGCCTCCACCTCCACGAACCCTAGCTGTTCATCCCGTGCCCGAAACCGCCCAGGCACCGGACGTCCGCTAGCCACCGGACATCCGATGACCGGACGAACGCTCCACCACTGGACGTCCGACGTTCCCTGAAGAAACTGAAAAATTCAGTTCAAGCACCACCACCTCTCCACTTCAACTTCCACATACGCAACCCAACACCACACTCGCTTTCCTCAACCACCATTATTTATTTGCTTCGCACTCCGACACAATTTTGCCACATTTTGCTTTGAGAATTTGAGTTGCGGTTCCCGTCTCCTAACATGTTTCGGCTACTTAGGGACGATTCGACATCAACATCAACATCACCGCCGCTCCTCTTCGCCATGGATTCATCATCGACAACAACCACTCCACCATTTTGACACCATACCATAAGCAAGAACGGTAACATCATCTTGGTAGCGTGATACATCATCATTATACAATCTTGCCATTGCATTGATAGCCATCATAGTCCAATTTTGCGTATCTTACCCATCGATACTAGCCTTTGAGTATTGCCGGCAACGTCACTTGTGCGCATTAGTGGTCATACTTCCCATAGCTTACATATCATATCATTGGTGCATATCTTGGTATCATCTCTTGTGTCACAAAGTTGTCATCGCATACACAATTGCTATCTTGGTTCGTGAAGCATTGCATGAGGAAAGAGCTCAAAAGAGAAAGAGCCAAACAAGATTTTAAGCAAAAGGAAAGATAAACAAAGAGCTTTTAAGCAAGAACCATAACATCATACTACATTAAGATTGTCATACTAGATCATCTTGGATCATATCATTGGAACACCATACACAGAGCATACTTGGGATAGAAGTCGTTTCATTTTTGCTTAGTAGGTTGTGCACAAGTCTTCGTATCCGCCTATTGTGCAATCGTGCTAGCGTCTCTCTAGTGTTGTGCAACAAGAGCATTTTCACGGTTTCCACATTTTGGCTCATCCCTTGGTTGCACGACCCCATTTATCTCTCCATGTGTGAGTTCCCATGCACCATATCTTCCTATAAGTCTACTTCTTTCATTTGCGAATTTGTGATTCTTTTCCAACATTATTGAAGCTCACTAACAATTGCATCAAATTTTGTGCCACCATCCTAACCGAGCTCCACTATAAGCTTTTACTTGTGTAGCTGTGAGAAACCGACAAGAATTGGCACCAATGGTGCTATTTCCTTGTTCCACATTTGAGTGATCATTGATCCGTCTTCAACATTGGTCAAGGTACATTTGTTATAAGTTCTTCTCTTTCTCCCACTCACATATTTCCTTGGAATGATGGATAGGCCAAGTACTTCTACCCACAAAATCTTCATCGAGCAAGACGATGACATATCCTCCTACGTCACAAAGAGCCACCTCTTTGGTGCACAACATGCTTTGCATCAAGAGCAACAAGCAATGAGCGAACGCAGCGACAACCTCGCCACCGACTTGCGACTCTCCGAGCAACGTACAAGAGACTATTTCGACAACAAGCCCGATGACCACAAACAAGAGAATTACGCAAGAATGGACGAGATTCGTGATCTATTGCTCAAACGCTCTTCTTCCACTTCGTCCTCCTCAAGACGGAGCCGCTCAAGTCGACACTCTGACTACACCATCTCCGACTCAAGTACACCGACATCGAATACTCTTCGACGTGCTGCACGCCAAGATCGTCAAGCAAATCGCAACCCTCTACACGACAAAGACTCTCAATAACAATGACATCGTCAAAACCAAGCTACTTTTGCGCAAGCACGAGAACGGCAGTGCTAACGCCATCAAGAAGAGGAAGAGCGAGAGCGTCTACACCAAGATGCACAAGATGCCGACGCACAACGTCAAGAACAACAATTGCGAGAAGCTCAAGCACTTGAGGCGCAAACGTGCCCTCCGAGATTCAAGTCGAGCCATAGCCACGCGCAACCGGCAAAATCGTGAGCATCAAGAAGCACTTCGTAAAGTTCTAGAGAGGAACTATCAAGCTCGAGTGCATCATCAAGTTCCACGACCTCCTCGCCAAGAACCCCAAGTTCACCAAGAGCAAGAAGACAATGGAAATCCTCCACGACAAGATCAAGTTGAGGGAGACGATCATCCTCGTCAAGGACGTCATCATCCTCGACCCCAACACAATGAAGAGCAACGCTACGGCAAGCTAAAGTTCACCATCCCCAAGTTCAATGGAAGCAATGATCCCGAAGAGTACCTTTCATGGGCATTGAAGGTTGACAAAATCTTCTGCTTGCATAACTATGAGGAAGAGAAGAAGATCGCGATGGCATCCCTTGAGTTCCAAGACTATGTCCTCATTTGGTGGGAACAAGTCATTGAGCGACGTGCGGCAAGAGGTGAACCACCCATCACTACTTGGGCGCAAATGAAGGATGTCATGAGCGCATGCTTCGTGCCAACATACTACAACCGCGACCTCTTCAAGAAACTCCAACTGCTCAAGCAAGGAACCAAGAGCATTGAAGAATACTATAAGGAAATAGAGATTGCCATGATACGAGCTAATGCCACGGAAGATGGTGAACAAACTATGGCACGTTTCTTGAATGGACTCAACCATCCTATCAAGAAGATCACCAACTTCCAACCATACTCGAACCTCATCAAGCTAGTGCATAAAGCTACCAAGGTGGAACATCAAGTGCAAGATGACTTCTAATATGCCAAGTTCTCATCCAAGTCTCAACACCCAAGCTTGAATGACTCCAACACCTTCTACCACAACAAAGCCATCTACAAGCAACGCCGACAAGTCGAGTTACAAGAAAACTTTGACAACCTCAAGTCATCCTCCTACTACAAGAAACTTCAAGCCGAGAGCTTCACCATCCTCTACCCCAAACCGATGAGACCGTCAAGACAAGTTGCTTCAAATGCTTTACATGCGGCGGCCAAGGCCACAAGTCTTTCGAGTGCACAAACAAGTGCACCATGATCCTCAACGATGATGGTACCTATGACTCCATGAGTGAAGGAGAAATGGAAGCCCTTGAGCAAGTGGCCATGCACCAGCAAGTGAACAAAGATGAAGAAGATCAAGTCTTCTATGATGAAGATTCAAGCCCTGCTCTAGTTGTGATGTAGGGTGGAATCCTAGATTGCCGATCTTTCACGAAAGGAGTGGATCCCATGATGAACACTAGGGGAAACATGAGGGAAAACACGAGAGAGACACTAAAACCAACAAGAACGATCACACATATGCTAGATCCTCGGACAAAAAAGAGATACAAGATCCATAATTAACTAGGGATGATACAAGTAGCACGATCTTCTCCGTGAGGAGGCCTTGATGTTCTTCTTGTGAAGGGGTCTTGAATCCGCTTGGGGGATCTTCTCTGAGGAGGCGCGATCTCCGAGGAGAAGGTAGCCAAGTGGATGAGCAAAGCTCTCACACAAAATGAGCCAATCCTTTGCTAACCCTAGCTAGGAGGAGGGAGAGGTCTATTTATAGTGGTAGTACAAAAGGGGGTAAAGTGAAGGGGTACATGGGCCTCAGCCAGCAACTAGACATAGCCAGGGGCCAGATGTCCGGTGGGCGTCGGACGTCTGGAGGCTCGGGACGGTCCGGACTTCCGTAGATCTAAAGACTTCCGTACGTAGGGTTCCGGTCGTTCGGTCGCCCGTCGTCCGATCTTCCTCGGACTTCCACAATTTCCGCTCGGATGGGGTAGCGCTGGTCGTCCGGAGATGGTCGGTCGTCCGTGGCCTGGGAGTCGTCGGACATGCGGTCCTGGTTGGACATCCGACTGCTGTAGTTTCCTTTGGCCGGATTTCCTTGGACTCGACGCTTGGTGTCCTCGCCGTCTCGTCCGATGGACGTAGCTGCTCCATGGCTCTCCTCCAAGTACCTAATCACACATAGTGTTTCCGCTTGAGATAGCAGCCATGTCTCATGCATAGAAATTGGTAGTTCAAAAAGGAGCTAGTTCACCTTATCTTCGATAGCCTTCGCTCGTGCTCTTGTCATTGGTCCAAGTGGTGTCATGGGTGACGTAGGTAGGTCCATGGGGATGACCGTGGGATGCTCCGCATCATCTCCCCTCCCTTGGGAAAGATCCGACCTCGGATCGAATTCTTCATCACCAAGGTAGGGCGAGAGATCCTTGACATTGAAGATGTCACTCACGTTGTACTTGTCGCACGGGAGGTCGATCTTGTAAGCATTGTTGTTGTAGCGTGCATGCACCTTGAAGGGTCCATCTGCTCGTGGTAGAAGTTTGGACTTGCGTTCATTGGGGAAGCGGTCCTTGCGAAGGTGTAGCCACACAAGATCTACGATGTTGAATATCATGGGTTGCTTGTTGACGTTGATCTTGGTTGCGAGTCGTTGTACTTGGCACTCGATGGTCTGCCTTGTGTCTTCATGTATGTTCTTGAGATAGTTCACTCGGGCACTCGCGTCCATATTGATGCGCTCTTGTAGTGGTAGAGGAAGAACGTCCAATGGGGACAACGGGTTGAATCCGTAGACGACCTCGAAGGGTGACTTGCTTGTAGTCGAGTGTCTTGCTCGATTGTAGGCATACTCGGCGATAGGTAGACACTCCTCCCACTCCTTGATGTTCTTCTCGATGAGCAAGCGAAGTAGAGCTGGGAGTGTGCGGTTGGTGACCTCCGTTTGGCCGTCGGTTTGAGGATGGTAAGCCATGGAGAAGAGTAGCTTGATTCCGATCTTGGCACATATCGTCTTCCAAAAGTAACTCAAGAACTTGACGTCGCGGTCCGAGACAATCGTCTCTGGCACTCCATGTAGGCGTAGGATTTCCCTATAGAAGAGATCGGCAACATGTGAAGCATCGTCTATCTTGTTGCAAGGAATGAAATGAGCCATTTTGGAGAATCGGCCCACAACAATAAACACGGAATCCTTTGCATTTCTAGTTCTAGGAAAACCAAGCACAAAATCCGTGCTAATATCTTCCCATGGTTGGTACGGTATTGGACGAGGCATATAGAGACCATGGGATTGAGCTTTAGACTTAGCATTGCGACATGTAGAGCATCAGTTGGTGAAGCAGTTGACATGGAACATCTTGGGCCAAAAATAGTTCCTGGAAAGCGTAGCAAAAGTCTTGTCGCATTCAAAATGTCCCATTAGTCCTCCTCCATGAGATTCTCGCAAAAGCAACAAACGAAGAGAAGACTCGGGGATGCGTAGTTTGTTAGCTCTCATATTATGACCCTATTTTATGTAATAGCGTTCCCAAGATGTATGCGTCAAACATTTGGCATAAGGAATATCAAAAGTAGGATCAAGCGCATACAAGTCTTTTATGCGCTCAAAGCCAATGACATCCAATTCAAGTTGAGTAACAAGCACGCATATGCGGGAAAGAGCGTCCGCCACAACATTTTCCTTACCTTTAATGTACTTGATGATATAAGGAAAAGACTCAATGAATTCACTCCATTTAGCATGACACTGGTTCAACTTAGTTTGACCCTTAAGGTATTTAAGCGTTTCATGACCGGTATGAATGATAAATTCATGAGGGCGACGATAATGTTCCCATTCATGCCAAACTCGCACTAAAGCATATAAATCTTTGTCATAGATGGGGTAATTGAGTTGCGCTCCGGAAAGTTTCTCATTAAAGTAAGCTATAGGGCGCTTCTCTTGCGTAACACACCTCCTATGCCATTACCACTAGCATCGCAATGAATCTCAAAGGGTAGCTCGTCGGGGAAAACATCTTGGAATTCCTGACAACACTAAAGATAGAGTGTGAGAGGTGTTAGCTTTTGGTGCCTTGTCCTTGCACAAAAGGACATATTGTAGGACACTTGATGGATTCTCACACAATTCTCTTATCTCACTTTTGGTGGCAAATAGAACTAAGTTCTTCTTTTTGCTCATCATGGAGGCACTCGATTTGGGCTTGTGGCGCTCACTCTCTTTTTGGTGGTTCACTCTCTCACTATTCTCTCCATGATGGTTGGCTTGCTTGTCGATGATCACTTGGCTTGGAGACATAGGGTGAAGTACGCACTCCTTTCCTTTCATCTTGAAGATATAGTGATTCGTTCAGCTGTTCTGGATGACACCTCTATCAAATTGTCATGGTTATCCGAGAAGAAGGTGTCAAACGGTCATTGGAATGAAATCGCACTCCAAAATGTCTTCGTAAGCTCCGATTTTGAAGGAGACTTGCACTCTATGCTCGACTTAGATGGTGCCGGAGTCGCTTAGCCCTTGAACTTTGTAGGGGTGTGGGTGCTTCGTCTTGGACAAGTGGAGCTTGGAGCAAAGTTCTTCACTTGCTAAGTTATGGCAACTCCCTCCATCGATGATGACCTTGACGGACCTTCCATTGATGCCGGCCTTTGTATGAAAGATATGGCATCTTTGGTATTCTTCTTGTTGATGTTGAAGAGTCAGACCTTGGAGACAACGAGAGCGGGGCTTGAATCTTCATCACAAAAGACTTGATCCTCTTGATCTTCATTCACTTGCCGTTGCATGGCCACTTGCTCAAGTGCTTCCATTCAATAAACATGCCATAGTTTGCTCATCGTCTTCCGTGACATTGGCTTGTATCATTGCAACCTCCATTTCCTTGTAGTAATCTTCAACGCTCTTAGTTCCTTGCTTTAGGAGTTGGAGTTTCTTGAAGACGTCGCGGTTGTAGTAGGTTGGCACGAAGCGTGCTCTCATGACATCCTTCATTTGCGCCCAAGTAGTGATGGGTGGTTCACCTCTTGTCTCTCGACGCTCAATGACTTGTTCCCACCAAATGAGGACGTAATCTTGGAACTCAAGGGATGCCATCGTGATCTTCTTATCTTCTTCATAGTTGTGCAAGCGGAAGATTTTGTCGACCTTCAATGCCCATGATATGTACTATTCAGGATCATTGCTACCGGTGAACTTGGGCATGGTGAACTTGAGCTTGCCGTAGCGTTGTTCTTCATTGTGTTGTGGTCGGAGATGATGATGTCGATGACGAGGAGCATCGTCTCTCTCAACTTGTTCTTGTTGAACTTGAGGTTCTTGGCGAGGTTGTGGACGAGCTTGAGGAACTTGACGATGCACACGTGATTGGTAGTTCATCTCTTGAACTTCTTCACGAAGTGCTTCTTCTTGTTCGCGCCTACGGCGGTTACGTTGGGCAACGACCTGATTCGTGTCATAGAGTGCATGCTGAGCTTCAAGTGCACTAGCTTCTTGCAATTGTTGTTCTTGGCATTGTGCCTCGGCATCTTGTGCATCTTGGTGTAGGCACGCTCGTTCTTCCTATTCTCGTTGGCATTGTCACTGCCGTTCTTGTGCTTGCTCGAGAGTAGCTTCGTTTTGACGGTGTCGATGCTCTTGAGAGTCGTTGTCATTTAGAGGATTGTCGTTTGCTTGATGACCATGACGCGCGGCACGACGAAGAGTGTTCGATGTTGGTGTACTTTAGCCGGACATGGTGTAGTCGGAGTGTCGACTTGAGCGGCTCCGTCTTGATGAGGACAAAGTGGAAGAAGAGCGGTTGAGAAACAAAGCACGAATATCGTCCATTCTTGCGTCATTCTATTGCTTGTGGTCGTCGAGCTTGTTGTCGAAATAGTCTCTTGTACGTTGCTCGGATATTCGCAAGTCGGTGGCAAGGTTGCTGATGCGTTCACTCATTGCTTGTTGCTATTGATGCAAAGCACGTTGTGCACCAAAGAGGTGGCTCTTTGTGACGTAGGAAGACATGTCGTCATCTTGCTCGATGAAGAGTGGGTTGGTAGAAGTACTTGGCCTATCAATCATTCCAAACAATTTTGTGAGTTGTAGAAGGAGAAGAGCAATACCAAATGTACCTTGACCGAAGTTGAAGATGGATCAATGATCACTTCAATGTGGAACAAGGAAATAGCACAATTGGTACCAATTCTTGTAGGTTTCTCAAACCTACACAAGTAAAAGCTTATGGTGGAGCTCGGTTAGGATGGTTGCACAAAATTTGATGCAATTGTTAGTGAGCTTCAATAATGTTGGAAAAGATTCACAATTTTGCAATGCAACAAGTAGACCAATAGCAAAATGAGGTACACGGAAACACACACACAAAGAGATAAATGGGGTCGTGCAACCAAGGAATGAGCCAAAATGTGGAATCCACGAAAATGCTCTTGTTGCACAACACTAGAGAGACTCTAGCACGATTGCACAATAGGTGGATACGAAGACTTGTGCACAACCTACTAAGCAAAAATGCAATTGTTCCTCTTCCAAGTATGCTCTATGTATGGTATCCCGATGATATGATCCAAGATGATCTAGTATGACAATCTTAATGTTGTATGATGCTTCTCTTGAGCATAGTCTTGAAGTGCTTGTTGGCGAAGATGCAGTATATCCGAAGGCGAAGATGCCTTGAAGTCGCTTGGCGAAGATGCTAAGGGAGATGGTGTAGTCGTTGAGCGGTTGTTGGTGTTGAGCTCTTGACCTTCACGTTCTTGTTGGTGATGGTGTCGATGCCGATGTGATCTTGCCGAAGATGGTAGCCCGGAAGCATGTGCTCTCGAAGATGAGGAAGATCGCTTGTAGGACTTGATGAGGTCTTTGATCTCCTCCATTTGAGCATGCGTCTTGGAGTCGGTGGAGTTTTTCATGGCATGGAACTCATCGTTGTTGTTGTAGGTCGAAGGTGAAATGGCTTGCCTATCCATCATAAGACTCGAGTAGAGGTGAGTAGGAAATGAGATAAACAATACCAAGTTACCTTTTCCCAAAGTTGAGGATGTATCCCGTTTCACTCAAGTGAGATGAAAGAGTAGTGTAATTGGTACCGAACTTGTTCACTCACACCTACAGACTAAAGCTTATGGAGTAGCTCGGTGAGGATAGTGGCACAAAAATTTAATGCAAAATGTTAGCAAGAGTCAATAATGTTGAAAGAGATTCACAAATTCGCAAGTGAAACAAGTAGACCAATAGCAATATGTGGCACACGGAAACACACACACGGATAGATAAATGGGGTCGTGCAACTAAGGAATGAGCTCAAAATGTGGAATCCGCGGAAAATGCTCTTGTTGCACAACTCTAGAGAGACGCTAGCACGATTGCTCAATAGGCGGATACGACACTTGTGCACAACCTATAGGATACAAAAATGCAACGAATTCTATCCCAAGTATGGTATGTATATAATGTTCCTGGTGTTTATCTCAATATGATCCAAGATGATCAGATATGACAATCTTATATGCAATGGGGTATGATGATATGGCACTTGCTTACAAGCTTCTTTGCTCTTTCTCTTTTGCTTAAAAGCTTATTCTTTTTTGTGTATATGGCCACGAACTCGAAATCTCAAATGTCAAATGTCAAATGGTGGTAACGGGAATGTGGTGGTGGTTGCGGAAGCTCAATGGGATTGCAGAAATGCAATGATGGGTTTTGAGACGCAATGCGGAAGTAAAGGGTAAGGTGGTGGACTATTTATGTAGGGTTGATGAAGTAGCAATCGTCCCTAAGTAGTCTAAACACCTTAAGAGACTGAAATCACAACTCAAACAATCTCAAATGCTATAAGGAACAAAAAGGGTTAGGTTGCGGAAGTCGGTGGTGGTTATGCGGATGATATGGTGGAACCCCTAGGCAAATATGCCAAAGTTCCAAAAATTTGATGTAGTGAAATGGTGTTGGTAGTATTTTTGTGGGAAGGGGGATGTCAAGTGCTTCTCAACAAGCTAAAGAACGCGAAAATCGGACTCCGGATGAATTAGTTATGGACAAAACGGTGAAACAGCGAAGGCTGAAATGCCAGGGGCCGGACATCCGGGGGTGGGGGCCGGATATCCGGGGGTCAGTGTGCAGAACCGTGCGGATTTTATGCTCCAGGAGCCGGATGTCTAGCTTGGGGCCCGGATGTCTGGCCTGAGGCCCGGATGTCCGACCCGATGGCCCGGATGTCCGGCCTGAGGCCCGCAGGTCCGGCCCGACGATTCCAGATCGGGATTTGGACTTCGAAGCTCGATTTGGGCAGAAATTGATGATTTTGGGGGCAAAATTTGATGGATTTCGTGGATGGAAGGTGGGGAAACTTGGGGGACAGATAGATCTACTCAAGACACAACGAATCCATGGATCAAAATCAACAAAACATCATCAAAACCAACAAATCACAAAAAAGGGGGGCTATTTTTGGTGGGGATTTTTGAATTTAGGATGAAATCAACAAAATAAGGCTAGAAAACACAACGGGGAGGCTCCTAAATCATGATTAACGTGGCTCTAGATACCAAGATGATGTAGGGTGGAACGCTATACGGCCGATCTTTCACGAAAGGAGCGGATCCCAACTAACAACGCGGGGAAGAACGGAGAGAAATCACAAGGGAAACACTCAAGAACAAGTCCAATCACACATCCACTAGGCAATCAAACACACAAGATCCACAAGGTACATGAACAACAAAGGGAAAGATACAAGGTAAGGTTCATCTCCATGAGGAGGTCTTGAATCCACGAGGGGATCTTCCCGTGAGGGGTCTTGAATCCAAGGTGGATCTTCTCCGTAGAGGCCACGAAGGGGTATGTGGGAAAGGGATACATGGGACTCTCGCCCGACTCTGCGCGCAGGCAGGCGCCAGATGTACGGGTTGGGGTCCGGATGTCCGGCCGTTCGCGGGAGGCCGAATGTCCGGGCCACGGGCCGGATGTCCGGGCTGAAGTGGCAGTTCGAGTCCTTCTTCGGATAGGGGATGCCAGATTTCCGGGAGGGATGCCGGTTGTCCGGGCGTTGCTGAGGCGCTGGATCTCCGGGCACACGGGCCGGATATCCGACCGCTGATGCTTTGGTCGTCTGTTGGTGCACCTCATTGGAGGCTGCACAGGCGTCGGATGTCCGGCTTCTGGCCCATATGTCCGACCGCTGTAGCTTCAACAGCTCCGTCGTTGCTTACAGGCTTCCCTCGCGGATGGTGTAGTTGTTCCTTGGCGCTTGCACTCCTCATCAACATCCGTGAAGCTCCGACAATACCTATGCATGCACACGGGAGAAGTGTCAAGTAGTATACCATGCTCGAAGGGGTCAAGTCAGCACGTGTAAAGAAGATGATTCACCTTTGTGTATGTGAAGTAGATGTCGCACGTGTCACTTGCCAAATGGACTCTTGACATGGTGATGTCCATAGGATGCTCCGCATCATATCTCTAATGAGCTACTACTTTGCTAACCCTAGAAAGGATGAGGGGAAGGTCTATTTATAGTCTAAGCCACGAAGGGGTAAGTGGGAGAGAGATACAAGGCCAAAGGCCCGGCTGCGCACAGGCAGGGTCGGACGTCCGGTCGGCGTCGGACGTTCGGTCGCTTGTGGGGGTCTGGTCGTCCGGAGGGCATCAGACTTCCGCTAATATCTCTCTGTGAAAGTGGCGTCGGTCGTTCGAGCGCTTGGTCTTGTCGGACGTCCGGAGGTTGTCGGTCGTCCGACCACTATAGATCTCCTGGCTGGTCCTGGCGTGGTCGCGTCGGACGTCCAGTGGACGTCGGTCGACCGGGTTCTGTAGAGTGTCGGACGTCCGGTGGCTTCTGGTCGTCCGGTTGCTGTAGACTCCGCAGCTCCTTCTTCCGTCTTCGCTTCCACGCTTCCCTCGCGGATAGTGTAGTTGTACACTTGCGCTCGCACTCCTCCTTGTCGTCCGTACCATTCCGACAATACCTTTGCATGCACACGAGTGGAGTGTCACGTAGTATACCATCCTCGAAGGGGCCAAGTGAGCATGTGTAAAGGAGATGATTCACCTTTGTGTATGTGAAGTAGATGTCGACGTGTCACTCGTCGAACGGACTCTTGACATGGTGATGCCCGTAGGATGCTCTGCATCAACTATAAACGGTGTCGGAGTTCGAAGCACGGTCCTTAAGTAGCCTAAACACCTTAGGAAACACAACTCTCAACACAAACAAAATTGGGTTAAGTTGGGGTGGCGGAAGTGTATGGTGGGCAAGCCTATGCGGAAGTTATGCTGGTGGTTGATGAAGAAGCAATCATCCCTAAGTAGCCTAAACATCTTAGAAGACTGAAATCACAACTCAAACAACCACTAATGCTAAGGGGAACAAAATTGGTTAGGTTGCGAAAGACTATGGTGGTTTTGCGGAAGTTATGGTGGAAGCCCTAGGCAAAGATGCCATAGTTTCAAAACTTTGATGGAGCCAAATGGTTATGGTAGTATTTTTGTGGGAAGGGGGATGTTAAGAGCTTCTCAACGAGCTAAAGAACGTCAAAATCGGACTCCGGATGAATTAGTTATGGACAAAATGGTGAAACGCCGAAGGCTGAAATCCCAGGGGCCAGACATCCGGGGCTCGGGGCCGGAAATCCGGGACCTGATGTCCAGAACCGCGCGCGAATTGCACTCCAGGAGCCGGATGTCCTGCCCGATGGCCCGGATGTACGGCCCTTGGCCCGGATGTCCAGCCCAACGATTCCAGATCTCGTTTGGGCAGAAATTTTCAAATTGGGGATGGAAATTGATGATTCCAAGGGCAAAATTGATGAGATTTTGTGGATGGAAGATGGGGAAACTTGGGGGAAAGATAGAGCTACTCAAGACACAACAAATCCATCGATCAAAATCAACAAAACATCATCAAAACCAACAAATCACAAAAAAATTGGGGCTATTTTTGGTGAGATTTTTGAATTTAGGACGAAATCAACAAAATCAAGCTAGAAAAAGAGGGGTAGGGGCTCAAAATACGTGATCAACGTGGCTCATGATACCAAGATGATGTAGGGTGGAACCCTAGACGGCCGATCTTCCATGAAAGGAGTGGATCCCAACTAAGAACACGAAGAACACAAGGAAGAACGGAGAGAAATCACAAGGGGAAACACTCGAGAACAAGTACAATCACACATCCACAAGACAATCAAACACACAAGATCCAAAAGGTACATGAAGAATAAAGGGAAATATACAAGGTAAGGTTTATCTCCATGAGGAGGTCTTGAAGGGGTGATGTAGGGTGGAACCCTATATGGCCGATCTTTCATGAAAGGAGTGGATCCCGGGAAGAACACGAGGGGAAACACGAGGGGAAATCACAAAGGGGAACACAAGAGAAGTACTCAAACCAACAAGTATGATCACACATGTGCTAGATCCATGAATACAAAGGGAGATACATGATCCACGATCAACAAGGGACGATACACGGTAACCGGTTTTTCTCCAAAGGAGGTCTTGATGGGGCCACCCAAAAGGGGGTCTTGAATCCAAGGGGATCTTCTCCAAAGAGGGGCCGCGGTCTCTCTTGGAGTAGATCCATAATGGATGAGCAAAACTCTATCTCTAATGAGCTACTACTTTGCTAACCCTAAAACGTAGGTGGAGGGGGAGTATATATAGTCTAAGGGGCGAAGGGGTACATGGGCTTCGGCCCAGATGCGCTGCACGCAGGCAGGGGGCCAAATGTCTGAGCCTTCGCGAGGTGCCGGATGTCCGGGCTGGCGGGCCGGATGTCCGGGCTGAATTGGCCGGTCTCGGAGCTCTCTGGATAGGCGGGGCGAGGATGTCCGAGCTGTGGCTCGGATGTTTGGCGGCTTGGGAAGACCCGAATGTCCGGGACTCTCGCCGGATGTCCGAGCTGACGGGGTTCAGCTTCGGTTGCGTTCTGTGATGGCTGCCGGATTTCTGGGGGTCGGGCCGGATGTCCGGGCTAGGGCCGGATGTCCGGGGCGTGTAGTAGCTGGCTCTTCTTCCTTCTCGTTCCTTTGCTCCCGCGCACGCTTGGCCTCGGTCCTTGGGTTCTCCATGGTCTCCTCGGGTGTACTTGAGTATGAACAAGGTCCGCGCTTGAAGTAGCATCCATGTCTTACATGCAGAAAGGGAAGATTCGGAAAGGAGCGAGTTCACCTTGTGTCCAATGGCGTATGCTTGAGGTCTCAACATGAGGGCACTTGGGGCTTGAAGATAAGTCGTAGTGTACATGGGGATGATCGTAGGATGCTCCTCATCATCTCCCCTCCCTTGGGAAAGATCCGACCTCGGATCGAAAACCTCATCACCATGGAAACGGTTGTCGTGGACGGACTTGTAGTTGGACGAAGTGGAAGACATGGCCCAATCCAAGTACTCCAAGGTGTCTTCGGAGTGGTACACATGCAAAAAGAGAAAACACAAACGACACTCGGAAATACAAAGGTTAGCGCACACAAAGTGTCCATCATGTAAGAATGAGTCTGTGCGACAGGATTGATCATGACAAGGTGCATGAAGCTTATCCAAAAGATATGGAATGGTATGCAAAGCATTCATGGGAGCAAATTCATTTATCATGTGCACAAAGGTGTTGTGAATGTGATCAATGCTACCACGGTGCAAAATGATGTCATAGTGAGACAGTTTATCAATAGCATGAATATGGCAATTGATGCTCAATATGAGTATGTGATCATGCAATTGATGATTGGCAATATGATCATGATGTATAAATATGCCGTCAAGAAAGATCACAACAAATTTGCTAAGTAAGTGTACAAGCTCATATATCATGGAAGACAAGGTAATACAAGATGAAACAAGGCAATCATAATGTGAGTCAATCCATGCATAAGATGCAAATCTGTTATGGGTGGTGTTGTACCATAGCTTGATGTCATGGTAGTAGTGTTGGTCCGTTGGTGCATCCACTAAGTTCGGGCACTCCTCAACTTGAAGGTCCATAGAGCCAATCTCCAATGTCGCTCCTCCGTTCGCAAGATGTAGCATGTAGACAAAAGAAGGAGACAACAATGAAAGAGTGACCCATCCAATATGCGTATTTGAGAATGGCTCAAAGGGAAGGAGTTCACCTTTATGAGAATGTCAAAAATGTTGGTGTTGCACATCATATACGCCTTCACATAACCAATATGGCTCGTGATGGAAATGCCTTGAGAATCCTTCAAAATAAAAGAACACGACAAACACTCAGAAAAACAAATGAAGTTAGCAGAAATGCAAAACTTATCATTCGAGTGGTAAGATACCCAACAAGTGTTTTCATCATTCTTATCATAAGAAAGGACAAGGTGTGGTGAGGTATGAAAGCATATGATGCGACTACAACCAAATACATTAGGCTCAAGTAAACAAGCATGCATCACAAGTAATGTTTCAAAGTCTCCAAGATTAAAAAGCATAGCATGGTTGTACTCACTACAAGTGGACATGAGAGGTGCAACTAATAGAGACAAGAGACAATGATCAAGATAAATCATGTGAGAGGCAAGAGCATATATGTCATCAACCCAAGAAAGCGAGTAAGAGTGGAACATGGGTGATGCGACAAAGCAAGCAATCATATTGATCAAGTGGTGCAAGCTAGTAGTGCGAAGATGCAACATACTAGAGGTAATCATGGCAATCATGTCATGTGTGCAAATAGTGGGCATGAATAATTCACATGACATAGCATAAGCATGGAAGCAAGATATGAGGAAGGTATCATCATTGTATTGGCAAGAGGTCATATGGAAATAGCAATGGAACATCATGGCTCTCCCAACACAACAAGCATCAATAGCATGAGGCACATGATAAAAATGGCAATAGCAACAAGGATCTCCACCAAGCATGCAAATACACATAGGAGTAGTAAAATGGTGAATCATGGGTAGATGCAAGCAAGGGTCACAATTGCATGGCAAAATCATGTAAAGATGCATAACATGCAAAGTGAACAAGATACAATGGGCATAAAGTAACAAGTGACATATAGTCCATAGCCGTGTGAGAGGCAAGTAAAAGAGATGCGCGTAGTCATTGCGCGAAGAGAATGATGGGAAGGATAGTTCACGGGATCCCATGTCATCTTTGCTGATGTAGGGTAGAACCCTAGTGGCCCGATCTTTAATGATTGGAGTGGATCCCCTCGAAGAACACGATGAACACAGGGGAGAATGGAGAGAAATCACAAGGAGAAACACTCAAGAACAAGTCCAATCACACATCCACTAGACTCAAATCCACACAAGATCCACAAAGGTACAAGAACAACAAAGGGAAAGATACAAGGTAGAGTTGATCTCCAAGAGGAGGTCTTGAGGTCTTCTCCGTGAGGAGGTCTTGAATCCAAGGTGGATCTTCTCCGTAGAGGCACGCGGTCTCTCTCTCGATGGAGTAGATCCGTAATGGATGAGCAAAGCTCTATCTCTAATGAGCTACTACTTTGCTAACCCTAGAAAGGAGATGGAGAAGGTCTATATATAGACTAGTGGGCGAAGGGGTAAGTGAGGGGGCGAATGGGTACACGGGCCTCGGCCCAAGTCATGCACGCAAGCAAGGGCCGGATGATCGGGATGGGGGTTCAGATGATCCGGGCATCGTCTGGATAATCTGGGACCTCGTCCGGGTGATCCGGCTCCGCCGAGCAGATTCTGCAAGGTTCGGCCATCGCGGTGTATGGATTACCCGGATGATCCGGGGGTCGGCCCGGATGATCCGGCTGAGCCCGGATGATCTGGGCGGAGGCCCGGACGTCTGGCCTGACTTCAGCGGCCGCTCCGTCTTCTTCTCCTTTCTTCTGTTTTCTCTTCCACGCTTCCCTCGCGGATGGTGTAGTCGTTCCTTGGTGCTTGCACTCCTCCTGGACATCCGTGAAGCTCCGACAATACCTATGCATGCACACGGGAGAAGTGTCAAGTAGTATACCATCCTCGAAGGGGTCAAGTGAGCACGTGAAAAGGAGATGATTCACCTTTGTGTATGTGAAGTAGATGTCGCACATGTCACTTTCCAAACAGACTCATGACATGGTGATGTCCATAGGATGCTCTGCATCATCCCCTCCCCCTTGGGAAAGATCCGACCTCGGATCGAAATCCAAATCACCATGGGAAAGAGATGGCGTCACCATGTAGGAGTGGTCGATCACCAAGTTCTCGTTATCTTGAATCTCAAAATGGGCACTCTCCAATATCACACTGTCTTGGGATTCCTTTAAAAGGATCATGGACAACAAACACTTAGAAAACAAATGTGGTTAGCGTTAGTGCAAAACCAAGCATTCAAGCGGTGATTCACCCAACAAGTGACTTTGTCATGCAAGGCATATGGTTTGACAAAGGATTGTGACATGGCATGTAAGTATATCAATCGAGCACAAGCAAAAATATCATGGAGACAAGTATGCAATTATGAGGTAGTGATGCAAATATGTGTGAGAAGTGAATAAGCATCTACCTCAAAGTCAAAGAAAGCATTCATAAATTTGATGAGGACATCAATACCATTGTTACACCCACACCCCTTGCTGCTATACATACTGGACCAATTACTAGAGCTCGCGCACGCCAGTTAAATTATCAGGTACTTTCGTTTCTTGGTAATGATTCTAATGTTCATGAGAATATGATGCTGCCTAAATTGGATACATTTGTTTTGCTTACAAATGAAGGGCCTGGCATGGATAAGAGGGATGAACACTGGAGCAAGACCAAGCATGGAGATGATGGCATGCGCAAGGGGATCAAGAACGGAGTTACAAGTGATGATTTCAGGACTTTAAAGCCACCATAAGGAGTGCATGAAGCCTTGGACGAAATATACAAGATGCCACTTCATAAATTTCGTCCAGAGGCTATTCTAGGTGCTGCGTCACCTTATTATTGGGCCAGGCCCATGTATTTTCGAAATACTTAAGTGTAGGCTATTTTTAGAGTCCATATGTATGGGGAAACAAGAGTTAGGGTTGGTTTCGGACCCCTCCTCCAAGGGCCACGAAATTCCCCCCTCTTCCTCCATATATACAGCCCTTAGGGTGTCGTTTAGACTTTGGGTTTTGTTTAGATTAAAGTTCGCCATAGCTGCAACTTCGCGTACTTCGTTTGTGTTAAATGACTAGACAAAGGCGTCACAGAACCCCACCTTGATCAATAAAGTTTTCCTCTTATATTTGCAATATCCAGATTGCAATATCAGTTTCTCGCTTGTTCTTTGTTTGCCTGCAGGAAATAGACCTTCGTTGTCAGGTTGATCATGCTCCGGCGTGGTCAATAACCTCTTGGAGTTGGTTTAGTGATTGCTAAGGCGGGACGTCCTCGCACGTTCGTAGTCGGGTCGTTAAAGTCGACTTCCTCCAAAACGAGAGCCACCATCTCATCGAAATACGAGACACCTTTGCCTCTATCAAAATTGCTCAACGAAAGGTCTATGGTCGGCATATGAATCATTCACAACACCAAAATATATGAAGTGTCTAAACACATGGGTTAAGTGCAAGACAATCCAAGCATAACATGCATAGGGTATAGTGAAGATAGTGTGGCACTCAACACAATAGAAATAGCAATTGTTCATCATGTGTGAGGCAATCAAGTCAAGCATGTGACAAGCAATGGGACATGACATATGTGAAGAAATGATATTGTTCCAACCAAGCATATGATAGGAGCAAATAGTCCAAGAATTGGATGCAACACACAAGACATATATATCATGATGCATGGAACGGTGAAAATGACTAGTCGAAGCAAGATCTCTAACATGTGTGCAATCGAGTTGTCCAAGATGAACAATAAGTCTCATGGTGCAAGCAACACAAGTAGTATGATCCGCAATATCCATGTTCAAGAAAGATGTCACCGTCATGTAGGGTAGAACCCTAGTGGCCCGATGTTCCACGAAAAGGAGTGTATCCCGCGATGGACATGAAGAACACGAGGGTAAACACGAGAGAATCACTCAAACCATCAAGATAGATCACACATGCGCTAGATCCTCGAAACACGAGAGGAGATACAAGATCCACGATCAACAAAGGACGATACAAAGGGTAACCAGTTCTTCTCCGTGAGGAGGTCTTGAGGTCTTCTCCGTGAGGAGGTCTTGAGTCCAAGGTGGATCTTCTCCGAAGAGGGGCCGCGGTCTTTCTCGTGGAGTAGATCCATAACGGATGAGCAAAGCTCTATCTCTAATGAGCTACTACTTTGCTGCCCCTAGCTAGGATGAGGTGGGGAAGTATATATAGTCGAAGTACATGAAGGGGTAAGTTGGGGGATACATGGGGGGAAACCCCTGTTGCTGCGCATAGGTAGGGCGGTTGTACCGCTGGGAGCTCAGGTACCAGTTACTGGAGGTTTTCATGGATGTGCTGAGCAGTTGTACCGGTGCTTGGGGCGGTTGTACCAGTCAGGTAGCTGTTGCGGGGATAAACCGGTGCCGTACTGGCCTTGCACCGCTTCATGACAGAAGCTTGACCGGTAGTTGACCGGTAGTCGAGCAGTTGTACCTCCAGGGCGGTAGTTGGGCGGTACATGGGCGGTTGTTCCGGGACTTCTAAGCTAGGAAGGTGTTCTTCATGCTCTTGATGTCCATCTTGCATCGTCACTTCTCCTTGGTTGCTTACTTGGTACCTAAGCACACAAAGCATCTCCGTTTGAGGTAGTAGCCATGTCTCAAGTGGGTTAAAGGGAAGTTCAACAAGGAAAGAGTAAACCTCGTTCTCGATGGCTCTCGCACGGGCTCTTATCATTGGTCCAAGTGGTGTCGTGGGAGATGTAGGTAGGTCCATGGGGATGACCTTGGGATGCTCCACATCATCTCCCCTCCCTTGGGAAAGATCTGACCTCGTATCGAAATCCTCATCACCATGATACGGGGAGAGATCTTTGATGTTGAAGATGTCGCTCACGGAGTACTTGTCGCGTGGGATGTCGATCTTGTAGGCGTTGTTGTTGTAGCGAGCAAGCACCTTGAAGGGTCCATCGGCTCGTGGTAGAAGTTTGGACTTGCGTTTATTGGGGAAGCGGTCCTTGCGAAGGTGTAGCCACACAAGATCTCCAATGTTGAATATCATGGGTTGCTTATTGACGTTGAGCTTGGTCGCGAGTCGTTGTAGTTGGCGCTCGATGGTGTGCCTTGTATCTTCATGCACCTTCTTGAGATGGTTCACGCGTGCACTTGCGTCCATATTGATGGGCTCTTGTAGTGGTAGCGGGAGAATGTTCAAAGGGGACAATGGGTTGAATCCGTAGACGACCTCGAAGGGGGAGTTGCCGGTAGTTGAGTGTTGTGCGTGGTTGTAGGCGAACTCGGCGATAGGTAGACACTCCTCCCACCCCTTGATGTTCTTCTTGATTAACACTCGTAGTACAATGGAGAGTGTGCAGTTGGTCACCTCTGTTTGGCCGTCGGTTTGAGGATGGTAAGCCATGGAGAAGAGTAGCTTGATTCCCAGCTTGGTGCATAGGGTCTTCCAGAAGTAGCTTAGGAACTTGACGCCGCGGTCCGAGACAATCGTATTTGGCACTCCATGTAGACGCAATATGTCCCTACAAAAGAGATTGACAATATGTGAAGCATCATCTATCTTGTTGCAAGGAATGAAATGTGCCATCTTGGAGAAACAGTCCACAACAACAAATATCGAATCCTTTCCATTTCTAGTCCTAGGCAAACCAAGTACAAAATCCATGCTAATATCTTCCCATGGTTGATACGGAATTGGGAGAGGCATGTAAAGGCCACGGAATTGAGCTTTAGACTTAGCTTTGCGACATGTAGAGCATCGGTTGGTGAAGCGGTTGATGTCGCGAAACATCCTAGGCCAATAATAGTTCTTGGAGAGCGTAGCAAAAGTTGTGTTGCTTCCAAAATGTCCAATTAGTCCCCCTCCATGATATTCCTGCAAAATCAACAAACGAAGAGAAGACTCGGGATGCAAAGTTTGTTAGCTCTCATAAGATATCCATATTTGATGTAATAGCGTTCCCAAGATGTATGCGTCAAACACTTGTCATAAGGAATAGCAAAAGTGGGATCATGCGCATACAAGTCTTTTATGTGCGCAAAGGCAATGGCATCCAATTCAAGTTGAGTAACAAGCATACATATGCGGGAAAGAGCGTCCGCCACAACATTTTCCTTACCTTTGATGTACTTGATGACATAAGGAAAAGACTCAATGAATTCACTCCATTTAGCATGATGCTTGTTCAACTTAGTTTGACCCTTAAGGTATTTAATAGTTTCATGATCGGTATGAATGACAAATTCATGAGGGCGAAGATAATGTTCCCATTCATGCAAAACTCGTACTAAAACATATAACTCTTTGTCATAGATGGAGTAATTGAGTTGCCCTCCGAAAAGTTTCTCACTAAAGTAAGCAATGGGGCGCTTCTCTTACGTTAACTCACCTCCTATGCCATTACCACTAGCATCACAATGAATCTCAAAGGGTTTCTCAAAGTTTGGTAAAGCAAGCACAGGAGCATGAGTAAGTAAATTCTTAAAGGGTGCATTCTTTTGCTCAAAGCATGCAAAGGTGAAGCAATGGTGCTAAAGTCCTTCACAAATCTACGATAGAAACTGGCTAAACCAAGGAAGCTACGCACTTGATGCAAGTTGGTTGGTTGTGGCCAAGTTTTAATAGCATTGATCTTGGAGTCATCAACATGAACACCCTTAGAGGAAACAACAAATCCCAAGAAAGCGTGCTTATCAACGCCTAAAAGGCACTTTTCCATATTAGCATAGAGTCGCTCTTTTAGAAGAGTTTGCAAAACGGTTCGAACATGGTTGGTATGATCTTTAAGAGATTTGATATAAACAAGGATATCATCGAAGTTGACCACAACAAACTCACCAATGTAAGGGCGAAAGACATGATTCATAAGACACATAAAAGTACCAGTGCTTCCGATAGACCCATAGGCATGACTAACCACTCATACAAACCAAACTTTGTTTTGAAAGCGGTTTTCCATTCATCACCCTCTTGTATGCGGATTTTATAGTAACAACTTTTAAGATCAATCTTAGAAAATATAGTGGCACCACTAAGTTCATCAAGCATATCATCAAGGCGTGGAATGGGATACCTATAGCGAACGGTGATAGCATTAATAGGTCTACAATCGGAGCACATGCGAAAGCTACCATCTCGTCTTGGCACAAGAATGACCGGAACGACACAAGGACTCAAACTTTTGCGCACATGTCCATGGTCTATGAGTTTATTTACTTGCCTTTGTATTTCTTTGGTTTCTTCGGGGTTGACGCGGTATGGAGCTTTGTTCGGAAGAGGTGCTCCGGAGATGAGGTCGATGCGGTTCTCGATGCCTCATAGTGCAAGTAGTCCCGGAGGTAGCTCGTCGGGGAAAACATCTTGGAATTCCTGCAAAAGAGAAGACAACACTAAAGGTAGAGTGTGAGAGGTGTTAGATTTTGGTGCGTAGTCCTTGCACAAAAGGACATAGTGTAGGACACTAGATGGGTTCTCACACACTACTCTTAGCTCACTTTTGGTGGCAAATAGAACAAAGTTCTTCTTTTCGCTCATCGTGGAGGCACTCAATTTGAGCTTGTGGCGCTCACTCTCTTTTTGGTGGTTCGCTCTCTCACCATTCTCTCCATGATGGGTGGCTTGCTTGTCAGCGATCATTTGGCTTGGAGACATAGGGCGAAGTACGTACTCCTTTCCTTTCATCTTGAAGATGTAGTGGTTCGTTCTGCCGTTGTGGATGACACCTCTATCAAATTTCCATGGGCGTCCAAGAAGAAGGTGGCACACGGTCATTGGAACGACATCATACACCAAAGTGTGTTCGTAGGCGCCAATTTTGAAGGAGACTTATACTCGATGCTCGACTTGGATAGTGCCGGAGTTGCTAAGCCATTGAACTTTGTAGGGATGTGGGTGCTTCGTCTTGGGCAACTGGAGCTTGGAGAAAAGTTCTTCACTTGCGAGGTTATGACAACTCCCTCCATCGATGATGACCTTGACGGACCTTCCATTGATGCAGGCCTTGGTATGAAAGATATGGAATCTTTGGTCTTCTTATCGGTGATGTTGGAGGGTCAAGACCTTGGAGACAATTAGAGTGGGACTGGAATCTTCATCACAAAAGACTTGTTCCTCTTCATCGTTCACTTGCCGGTGCATGGCTACTTGCTCAAGTGCTTCCGTTTTTCCTTCGCTCATGGACTCGTATGTACCATCGTCGTTGAGGATCATGGTTCGCTTGTTGGTACACTCAAAGGACTTGTGGCCTCGGCCTCCGCATGTGAAGAATTTGAAGGAACTTTTCTTGACGGTCTCATCGGTTGGGGTAGATGATGATGAAGCTCTCGGCTTGAAGTTGCTCGTTGTAGGAGGATGACTTGATGTTGTCTAAGCTTTCTTGTAACTCGACTTGTCGACGTTGCTTGTAGAAGGCTTTGTTGATGTAGAAGGTGTTAGAGTCGTTGAAGCTTGGTTGTTGTCGAAGCCGTATGACATGGATGAGAACTTGGCATACTTGAAGTCTTCTTGCACTTGACGTTCCGCTTTGGTAGCTTGATGCACTAGCTCGATGAGGTTCGAGTATGGTTGGAAGTCAGCGATCTTCTTGATGGGATGATTGAGTCCATTCAAGAAACGTGCCATAGTTTGCTCATCATCTTCCATGAGATTGGCTCGTATGATTGCAATCTCCATTTCCTTGTAGTACTCTTCAATGCTCTTGGTTCATTGCTTGAGTAGTTGGAGTTTCTTGAAGAGGTCGCGCTTGTAGTAGGTAGGCACTAATAGAGGGGAAGGTGTCCCGTCTTTTGATGAGATGGTGGCTATTGTTTTGGTGGAAGCCGACTTTGACGATCCGACTACGAACATGCGAGGACGTCGCACCTTAGCAATCGCTAAACCAACTCCGAGGGGATATTGACCACGCCAGAGCATGATCAACCTGACCACGAAGGTCTGTTCCTGCAGGCAAACGAAGAACAAGCAAGAAACTAAGATTGCAATCTGGATATTGCGAATATAAGAGGAAAGCTTTATTGATCAAGGTGGGGTTCTGTGACGCCTTTGTCTGGTTGTTGAACACAAACGAAGTACGTGAAGTTGCAGCTATGGCAAACTTTAATCTAAACAAAACCCAAAGTCTAAACGATGCCCTAAGGGCTGTATATATGGAGGAGAGAGGGGGGAATTTCGTGGCCCTTGGAGGAGGGGTCCGAAACCAACCCTAACTCTTGTTTCCCCCCACATACGGACTCTAAAAACAACCTATAATCAATCAAGTATTTCGAAATTACATGTGCCTAGCCCAAAAATAAGGTGACGCGGCACCTTGGAAAGCCTCTGGACGAAATTTATGAAGTGGCATCTTGTATATTTTGTCCAAGGCGTCATGCACTCATTATGGTGGCTTCAAAGTCCTGGAATCATGACTTGTAACTCCGTTCTTGTTCCCCTTGCGCACACCATCATCTCCATGCTTGAACTTGCTCCAAGGTTCATCTTTCTTGTCCAAGCTAGGCCCTTCATTTGTAAGCAAAACAAATGTATCCAATTTAGGCAGCATCATATTCTCATGAACATTAGAAGCGTTACCAAGAAATGAAAGTACCTGGTAATTTAATTGGCGTGCGTGAGCTCTAGTAATTGGTCCACTATGTATAGCAGCAGGGGCTGTGGGTGTAACATTGGTATTGATGTCCTCATTAGGCACGAAGCGTGCTCTCATGACATCCTTCATTTGCGCCCAAGTAGTGATGGGCGGTTCACCTCTTGCCTCACGACATTCGATGACTTGTTACCACCAAATGAGGACATAGTCTTGGAACTCAAGGGATGCCATCGCGATCTTCTTCTCTTCTTCATAGTTGTGCAAACGGAAGATTTTGTCGACCTTCAATGCCCATGAAAGGTACTCTTCGGGATCATTGCTTCCATTGAACTTGGGCATGGTGAATTTTAGCTTGTGGTAGTGTTGCTCTTCATTGTGTTCGGGACGGGTATGATGACATCCTTGAAGAGGATGATCGTCTCTCACAATTTGCTCTTGCCGTGGAGTATTTCCATTGTCTTCTTGTTATTGTTGAACTTGATGTTCTTGGCGAGCTTGTGGAGTAACTTGTCGAGCTTGACATTGCACGCGAGCTTGATATCTTCGTTCGTGAATTTCTTCGCGAAGTGCTTCTTCATGTCCATGAGCTTGTCGGCCTCGGTTGGCTACGACTCGACTTAAATCTCGGAGAGCTTGTTGCACCTCAAGTGCTTGAGCATATCGCAATTGTTGCTCTTGACATTGTGCATCGACATCTTGTGCTTCTTGGTGTAGACGCGCTCGCTCTTCCTCTTCGTGGTGGCGTTGTCGTTGCCGTTCTCGTGCTTGCGCAAAGGTAGCTTGGTTTTGACGTTGTCGGTGCTCTTGAGAGTCGTTGTCGCGTAGAGGATTGAGGCTTGCTTGACGATCATTGCGCGCGGCAAGGCGAAGAGTGTTCGATGTCGGTGTACTTGAGCCGGAGAGGGTGAAGTCGGAGTGTCGACTTGAGCGGCTCCATCTTTGATTTGCACAAATTAGGAAATCTATCCTTACGCAAATGTAACCAAACAAGATCTCCAGGTGCAAACACAACATGTTTTCTACCCTTATCTCCAGCAAGTTTATATTTAGCATTCATACGCTCAATGTTTTCCTTAGTTAACTCATGCATTTTTAAAATCAATTCAGCATGTTATTTAGCATCAAAATTAACCTTCTCCGAAGATGGAAGAGGCAACAAATCAGTAGGTGCACGAGGTAGGAAACCATACACAATTTCAAAAGGGCACATCTTAGTAGTAGAATGCAATGAATGATTATAAGCAAATTCAATATGAGGCAAACATTCTTCCCACATTTTCTTATTATTCTTCAAAACAGCCCTAAGCATAGTAGACAATGTTCTATTGACTACTTCAGTTTGTCCATCAGTTTGGGGGTGACAAGTAGTAGTAAAGCAGTTTAGTCCCCAATTTAGCCCATAAACATCTCCAAAAGTGGCTAAGAAATTTAGTATCACGATCTGAAACAATAGTATTTAGCGCACCATGCAAGCGAATAATTTCACGAAAGGACAAATCAACAACATTAACAAGATCATTGCTTTTACGACATGGTATAAAGTGTGCCATTTTCGAGAATCTATCCACGACAAAAAATATGCTATCCCTCCCCTTCTTTGTTTGAGGTAAACCTAAAACAAAGTCCATAGATATGTCCTCCCAAGGAACACTAGGTACATGCAAAGGCATATATAAACCATAAGGATTGAGTCGTGACTTAGCTTTTTGACATGTAGTGCAGCGAGCAACAAAATGCTCAACATCTCGTCTCATCTTTGGCCAAAAGAAATGTGTAGCAAGTATGTCCTCCGTCTTCTTCATGCCAAAGTGTCCCATTAATCCTCCTCCATGCGCCTCCTGCAACAACAAAAGACGAACGGAGCAAGCTCGAATGCATAGCTTGTTAGCACGGAACACAAATCCATCATTAACGACAAAATTGTTCCACGTTCTTCCTTCTTTACAATTCTGCATTACATCTTTAAAATCAGCATCATGCACATATTGATCTTTGATGGTCTCCAAACCAAATATTTTGAAGTCAAGTTGTGAAAGCATAGTATAGCGACGAGACAATGGATCAGCAATAACATTTTCTTTACCCTTCTTGTGTTTAATGACATAAGGGAAAGTCTCAATGAATTCAACCCATTTAGCATATCTACGATTCAATTTAGCTTGACTTTTAATATGTTTCAACGATTCATGATCAAAATGTATAAGAAATTCTTTGGTCCATAAATAATGTTGCCATGTTTCTCAAGTCCGAACAAGAGCATATAATTCTTTATCATAAGTAGAATAATTCAGACTAGGCCCCCTCAATTTTTCAGCAAAGTATGGAACAGGTTTGCCATCTTGTAATAACACACCTCCTAATACAATTCCACTAGCATCATATTCAAGCTCAAAAGTCTTATTTAAATTAGGAAGTTGGAGTAAAGGAGCATGTGTCAACTTATCTTTCAATACCGTGAAGGCTTCTTCCTGTGCGGTACCCCAAACAAAAGGGACATCCTTCTTTGTAAGCTCATTGAGAGGTGCAGCAATGGTGCTGAAATCTCTCACAAAAATCCTACAGAATCCAGCGAGGCCAAGGAAACTCCTCACTTGTGTGACCGTTTTGGGCTGCGGCCAACTCTCAATAGCTTCAATCTTGGCTTTATAAACTTCAATTCCCTGTGGAGTAACAACATAGCCAAGAAAAGATACTCGGTCGGTGTAGAAGGTGCACTTCCCAAGGTTACCAAACAAATGTGCATCACATAGAGCAATAAAAACAACACATAAATGTTCCAAATGTTCCTCCAAAGATTTGCTATAAATCAATATGTCATCAAAGTAAACTACCAGAAATCGTCCAATGAAAGCACGTAAAACTTCGTTCATTAACCTCATGAAATGTAACACCCTCGATGCGACTATAGCTCCCACGTGTCGAGGCACGACTTAGAGACATAATCGCATTGAAGGCATATGTCGCAAGTTAGGCAATCTTCACAACATCCCATGTAATATAAATAATAAAGGGGAGATAACATAGTTGGCTTACACTCGCCACGTCAATCAAGAACATAAATAACATTACATCATCCAAACACTCATGGCCCGACTACGGCGCCAAAATAAAAGAGAACCCAACATGCGACATGGTCCCGATCACCCCCAACTGGGCACCACTACTGATCATCAGGAAAGGAAACATAGTAACGTTGAGAGCCCTCGTCGAACTCCCACTTGAGCTCAAACGCGTCTCCTGGAGCGGAATCATCAGGCCCTGCATCTGGTGTAATAGTAATCTGTGAGCCACAGGGACTCAGCAATCTCGCACCCTCGTGATCAAGACTATTTAAGCTTATAGGTATGGCAAGGTAAATATAAGTGGAGCTGCAGCAAGCGACTAGCAAAATATGGTGGCTAACTTATTCGCAAAAGAGAGCGAGAAGAGGAGGAAAAGCGCGAGCGAGAAACTAGAGAGCAACCTGCACAAACATTACTCCAACACCGTGTCCACTTCCCGGACTCCGTCGAGAAGAGGCCATCACGGTAACACACTCAGTTGATTCATTTTAATTAAGTTAAGGTTCAAGTTATCTACAACCGGACATTAACAAATTCCCATCTGCCCATAACCGCGGGCACGGCTTTCGAAAGTTCAAATCCCTGCAGGGGAGTCCCAACTTAGCCCATGACAAGCTCTCACGGTCAACAAAGGAATAGACCTCCTCCCAAGACGTTCCGATCAGACTCGGTATCTCGGTTCTTCAAGACACTTCGACAGGTTAAAACAAGACCAGCAACACCGCCCGAATGTGCCTACAAATCCCGATAGGAGCTGCACATAACTCGTTCTCAGGGCACACTCAGATAAGCAATCCGTACAACTAAAACCAGCCCTCAAGTTTCCCCGAGGTGGCGCTGCAAGGGGCTCTAGGTTGGACCAACACTCAGAGGAGCACTGGCCCGGGGGGGGGGGTTTAAATAAGATGACCCTCGGGCTCCGGAAACCCAAGGGAAAAAGAGGCTAGGTGGCAAATGGTAAAACCAAGGTTGCCTATTGCTGGAAAAGCTTTAATCAAGGCGAACTATCAAGGGGTTCCCATTATAACCCAACCGTGTAAGGAACGAAAAATCCGGGAACATAACACCGATATGATGGAAACAAGGGTGGCAAGAGTGGAACAAAACACTAGGCGAGAGGCCGAGCCTTCCACCCTTTACCAAGTATATAGATGCATTAAGATAACATGGCAATATAATGATATCCCAACAAGTAAATAAATGACCCAACAAGGAACAACCTGCAATCTTCACCTGCAACTAGCAATGCTATAAGCGGGGCTGAGCAAAGTGGTAACATAGCCAATCAACGGTTTGCTAGGACAAGGTGGGTTAGAGGTTTGACATGCAATTTGGGAGGCTTGAAAGCGAGTGGTAGGCATCGTAGCATTGGCATAGCAAAAGAGCGAGCAAACTAGCATAGCAAAGATAGTAGTGATTTCGAGGGTATGATCATCTTGCCTGCAAAGTTGTCAGAGTTGACTGGATCCTCGAAAGCAAACTCAATGGGCTCCTCGTTAGCGAACACGTCCCCCGGCTCTACCCAAACAAGACAAACAAGCAACAAGGACACAATCAACCACGTGCAAGGATCAAACAATATGATGCAATGATGATATGCTATGCGGGATGCGATGCAGGATGCATATGCAAGATATGACAGGAAATGCAAGAACCTAGCCTCAACTTGGAAATCCAAGTGTGCCACTGGGAAGATGAGATGAAATCGCTTGAAAACGATATAAAGAACGCCGGAATCGGAGTTACGGTTTGGAAATGGCAAGCGATTCAAAATTGACACCGGTCTGCGATTTACAGCAAGTAGCCATCTAAATGCAACGAGATGAATATGCTACAGCACTCAAACATGAGAAAAAAAATACATGGAAGGGATGCATTCATGATTCTTAACAAAAGTCTAGCACTGAGCTACGACCAATTCATCCATTAACAGGTTCAAACAAGCATGGCAAAAAATGCATATGGCAAACAGATCTCAGACTTGGTGAAATCAACACTTGTCTGGAATTTCAGATCAGATAGCACTCTTCGGAGCAACAAAACTACATGCTACAGGACCTGAACATGGCAAAGTAAAGCATGGCATGGAGCTACTCAAAGAGCTTAACAAAAGTCCCTTAGTGACCTTGAGCCAAAAGGGATCAGAAAATTCAATTGCAAGCATGTGAACATAGCAAAAACATAATCAGTTTTCAGACTTAGTGAAAACTGGAGCATGCTGAAAACAGATATCAAGTAGGCATGTTTAGGAGCTCGATGCACTCACTACGGTGCAAGTCATGAAAAACTAAGCATACACCCATCAAGAACACACAAAATGCAAGCTAGACATGGCAAGAACAAAAGCATAGCATGCACGGATCAACTACAACATCATCGGCAAAATTGCAAACAAGTTGACAATATGCCCAGATTCACAAAGTAGCAAAAGTAGAGCTCGATTGACTCAAGCTAGGGTGCTCCATAAATGCAAACAAAGACATGGATGGATAGAGCACTACAAGATTAACAAAACATCCTTACTGATCATCCTCAAAAGAGGCACGGATCACTAGGAAACAACATGAACATATGGCATCATGAGATAAACAGATCAAGGACTTAGTGGAAATGCTAAGTCCCTGAAAACAGAATTACCAAGTGCACCACTTTGCAAGCTTGTGCTAGTCACCACACACATCAAAAAAATACATGGGTTGCACCTCTGGAAAGATGACAAAACCCTTTACAAAACATATGTAGAGCATCAGGGCATATCATGCAAACATTAATCATGGCAAAAATGACAAAAACCTAAATGGAGTAGCAGATCTGACAATTATCTCAAGTAGCCCTCTTCTAACAGCATTTCGGGCATCAAGATGAACTCAAATGAAAATGATGCAATGGAATGAAATGATGTACTCTCTGAGATGAACATTTTGATATGCTATATGCATGAATCAAAGCTACGGATGCAAAGTTACGAGGCTATGAACTTGAGCACTTGGATCTGGAATTTTTTGGGACTTAGAAGAAAAAAAAACAACCTCTCCGGGACAGATCTAGGGTTTCAGCGGGCACGCGGCCCGAGGCAAGTCCGGCGAGCTCCCTCGGCTCCGGCGAGCTTGACGGAGCGGCGGGGAGGCGAGGAGGAGGTCGCCCCGGCCTCTCCCAGCTGGATCCGGCGGCGGGGAGGCGGGGCGGCGCGGGGAGGCGGCTGGGCGAGGCTCCCGCGGTGGCGGCGAGGATCCGGTGGCGGCGGCCGGCGACGAGGCGGCACGCAGGCGGCGGCGTCCGAGGCGGCGAAGGCGGCGCGGGCGAGTGGCATCGGGGAGGAGAAGGGCGCGGGCGGCGCGGCGTCTGCGGGCCGCGGGGGCCCCGGCTGGGCCGCTCGGGCCTCGGGCGGTGGCGGCTTGCCATGTGGCAGGCGGCTAGAGGCCACGGGCAGCGGCGGACATGTCCGGTGCGCGCGAGGTGGATTTTTTTAGGGTTTCGAACGAGGGGGGATCCGGATTTTCGGGGACAGGCCATATATAGGCATAGGGGGAGCTAGGAGAGTCCAAATGAGGTGCGGTTTTCGGCCACGCGATCGTGATCGAACGCTCTAGATGATGGTGCAGGTTTAGCTCGCCTCTCTTGCTGACAATCTTGAAAGGTCCCACGTATCTAGGGGCAAGCTTCCCTTTGATACCGAAGCGACGAGTACCTTTCATAGGAGAGACGCGGAGGTAAACATGATCTCCGATCTCGAAAGTCAAATCACGATGCTTTCTATCATAGTAACTCTTCTGGCGGGATTGGGCTGCTTTGAGGTTATCACGAATGACTTTGCATATTTCCTCTGCCTCTGTGATTAAGACATTACCCAAAAGCTGACGTTCACCAGTTTCAGACCAGTTGAGAGGGGTACGACACTTCCTGCCATACAGAATTTCAAATGGGGCCTTGCCCGAAGTTGCTTGAAAACTTTTGTTGTAGGAGAATTCAGCATAAGGAAGACAATCCTCCCACTTCATGCCGAAGGAGATCACACAAGCCCTGAGCATATCTTCAAGAATCTGGTTGACACGCTCGACTTGACCGCTAGTTTGAGGATGGAAAGCTGTGCTGAAGCGGATGTTGGTGCCCATGGCCTTCTGGAAAGAATCCCAAAACTTCGAGGTAAAGATGCTGCCACGGTCTGAAGAGATCACTTGTGGAATACCGTGCAGAGAGACAATACGAGAGGTATAGAGTTCCGCCAATTGAGCTGCAGTGATCGACTCTTTGATAGGCAGAAAATGAGCCACTTTAGTGAGTTTATCGATGACAACGAATATAGCATCATTGCCACGCTTGGACTTAGGAAACCCAGTCACGAAGTCCATCTCAATGTGGTCAAACTTCCATTCTGGAATGGCAAGAGGTTGGAGGAGACCAGCTGGCCTTTGGTGTTCTGCCTTCACTCTTCTGCAGACATCACATTCATTCACGAATTGAGCAATCTCGCGCTTCATTCGAGTCCACCAATAAGCCTGCTTGAGGTCCTGATACATCTTCGTGCTCCCAGGGTGGATGGAGAGGAGAGAATTATGAGCCTCGTTCATGATCACTTTACGAAGTTCACCTTTGGGTACAACAATACGACCCTCGAAGAAGAGAGTATCCTTGTCATCAAGGCGGCAGCACTTGTACTTGGGCTGACTCTTGGCAATCCCAATCTTCACCTTTTTCACCATAGCATCAAGAAGTTGGGCTTGGCGAATCTGGTCTTCCAAGGTAGGAGAGACTTGAAGGTTGGCGAGGAAACCTTGAGGAACAACTTGCAAATTAAGTTTGCGGAAAGCTTCACAAAGCTCGGGTTGATAAGGCTTGAGAATCAGACTGTTGCAATACGCTTTCCTGCTCAAAGCGTCAGCAATCACATTGGCCTTGCCTGGAGTATACTCGATACTCGGATTATACTCTTGAATCATTTCGACCCATCGAGTTTGCCTGAGGTTGAGATTAGGCTGAATGAAGATGTACTTGAGACTCTTGTGATCAGTGAAAATATCCACTTCCCTTCCTAATAGAAGATGTCTCCATGTCAAAAGAGCATGCACAACTGCCGCCAACTCGAGATCATGAGTGGGGTAGTTCTTCTCATTGGGCTTCAACTGGCGAGAAGTATAAGCAACAACTTTCTTCTCTTGCATCAAAACTGCGCCAAGACCTTGGAGAGAGTCATCACAAAAGACCTCGTACGGCTTGGATTCATCAGGCGGAGTCAGAACTGGAGCAGTGATCAATTTCTCTTTCAAAGTGTTGAAAGCAATGTCACACTCCGGAGACCAAACGTACTTGACGTGCTTCTGGAGAAGATTAGAGAGAGGCTTCGCGATCTTAGAAAAGTTTTCAACGAATCTTCGGCAATAGCTTGCGAGACCGAGGAAGCTATGGAGTTGCTTCACGTTCTGAGGAGGTTCCCAATTCACAATTGCAGACACCTTCTCAGGATTCACGGCAATGCCCTTGGCAGAGATGATATGACCAAGATAAAGAACCTCATCGAGCCAAAGTTCGCACTTGGAGAACTTGGCGTAGAACTTGTGTTCCCTGAGCTTATCAAGAACCAAACGCAAGTGCTTGGCATGATCTTCCTTGTTCTTGGAGAAAACCATAATGTCGTCGAGATAGACTAAAACGAAGTCATTGGTGTAGGCGTTGAAGATGAAGTTCATCATGCGAGAGAACGTCGGAGGAGCGTTGACGAGGCCAAAAGACATGACAGTGTATTCATATGAACCATAGCTTGTCCTGAAAGCCGTCTTGGGAATATCTTGCTCACGGATTCGAATCTGATGATAACCCATACGGAGATCAAGCTTGGAGAATACTTGGGCACCTTTGAGTTGTTCGAACAGCTCATTGATGTTGGGAAGTGGGTATTTGTTCTTGATGGTCTTCTTGTTCAATGGACGGTAATCAACACAAAGTCGGTCCGTTCCATCCTTCTTCTTCACAAAAAGAACACCACAACCCCACGGAGAAGAACTAGGCCAGATGAGACCCATCTTCTCTTGAATATCGAGTTGCTTCTTCAGCTCCTTCAACTCTTCAGGTCCGAGCTTGTAAGGACGCTTGCGCACAGATTCCGTGCCAGGCTCAAGATCAATAACGAATTCAACTGGCCGGTGCGGAGGCATTCCTGGAAGCTCTTCTGGAAAGACGTCTTGATATTCGCAAACGACTGGAATCTGCGAGATAGCATCCAGTTCACTCTTCTCATTGAGAGAAAACAGACGGATCGTATCATCACGAGCGGCAAAGACAATTACATCCTAAGACGAATGAGTCAATTGAATCTGCCTGGCTGCACAATCAAGTTGAGCCTTGTTCTTAGAAAGCCAATCCATTCCGAGAATAAGATCAATATCCGAGTCACCCAGAACATTTGGAGAGGACAAGAACTTATAGTCACCCAAAGTGATAGTAACATCCGGAACGCATACTCGAGATGTCATTTGACGGGCCGGAGAGACAATAGCCAACGGTTTCGACAAAACTTGAGTAACAAAATAATGCTTAGATGCAAAAGGTCTCGAGATGAAACAATGCGAAGCACCAGTGTCAAACTAACTCTTGCGGGAATATCATTAACATGAAGGTTACCCATGATGACATCTGATGAATCCTCTGCCTGAGCTGCATTCACCATATTGACCTTGGCGTCCTTGGGGTTATGCTTGACCACAGCTGTACTTGCCGATCTAACAGGAGGAGGAGGAGGAAGACGCCTCTCGTTGAAACACTTGTTGGCATAGTGACCCTTCTGTTGGCACTTATTGCACGTGACCTCTGAAAGCGGACAGTGATACAGAGCACTCGATCTTGGAGCTGGAGACGAAGTCTTGTTCTGAAAGCCAGGGTTGGGTGGGTGGGAAGAACCACTGCCACTTTTGCTCTTCTGCTGATACGGCTGACGGAACAGAGGAGGAGGAAGCCAATACTTCTGCTGCTTGGCCACTTGAGTAGAGGAAGAAGGAGTAACATCTCTGACTCGCTTCTTGGAAGCATCACACCTCAACTGAGCAGCCTCTTGCTTCAGTGCCATGTTGTAAAACTCATCGTATCTCAAAGGCTCAAAGAGAACAAGAGTTAGCTGAATTTCTTCTCTGAGACCACCCCTGAACTGATATATCATGCTCTTCTCATCAGGGATGTCCTTCTTGGCAAAACGGGCGAGCTTCTGAAACAACTTGTTTTAGTCATAGACAGACAAAGAGCCTTGCTTCAGATTGCGGAATTCCTCATGCTTGCTTTCAACCACGCTTTGAGGAATATGATGAGCTCGGAAATCTCGACGGAAATCATCCCAAGTGATAACACGTCCACCTCGGGAATCCTTGTACTGCTGGAACCATTCTGCAGCTTGATCTTTGAGTTGGAAGGAAGCGAACTTAACAAAGTCCTCAGGCCTGACGTTACTGCACTCGAAATTCTTGCATAGATCCACAAGCCAATCGTCAGCATCGGTTGCCTCAACACAATTGCTGAAAGTCTTTGGCCCGTTAGCAAGGAACTGGTTGAGTGAAGCAAAATGATTCTAATTGTTTCCTTGATTCCCTTGGTTGCCTTGATTGCTCTCTTGGAGAATTTGCATGATCAACTGTGTGTTTGCATTGGTTGCGGCCATCACAGCTTGCCATGCCTCCGGAGGAGGTGGAGGTGGTGGCGGATCAGGATTCGGAGTCGTGCGCGTTGGAGGAGCCATCCTGAAGAGGTTGACATCCATTAGCACATCGATAGACAAATATTGAAGCTGAATCCAACGGAATGAAAATTGCAACATATAGTCTTCACATCCGAACAAAATGAACGAATGCATTCCTCTTGAAATGGTCACATATCCATAAATTGAGAAGCCACGTAGAATTAAGGTAGAGAAATAAATCAACAAGGTACGGATCAAGAACGAATAATCGGTAAGAAATCCCAATCTCAAACCGATATCCGTGGAAGAAGAACTAGAGCTACAAGAATTCCCACCTATGAAACTCCCGAACCTTTCCGGTTATGCAATCAGGTGTTGGGGATACAGGGGAAGCATAATATCTCACCCAAATCTAGCAAATCCTACATCCAGCTGTATCCATCCTTCAACACATAACCAAGAAAAACTTCGGAAACCATCTACCTCAACCTTCGAAAAGCATCTGTTATACAAGTTATGGCGATACTCCCGAACTCCCGCCCCAGTACTGGGTGGCGTCGAGGTTATCTCACCAACGAACTGCATAAAAGAGATTTTCGATGTCGGCGTACTAAACTCAGGTATTCCAGAACTGCAACGATAAAATTATGATGACAACACCTCAGAGCTCAACTCCCCGGGACACTTCCACTAAACCCCTGACAGGAGGCACCAAGACAATGTTCTCATCATAAAACCATCGGAACGATTCCAAGATACCCGCGTGATCCTAAATTTTTTTTAGTGAAATTTGAGAAGAGAAGAGTCAAAACTCTATGTCAGGATGCCTTACCAGAGTGATGAGGAGACTGGGAAGTAAAAAGAATTCCTAAACTCCCCGATATATAATTCCTAAATGACTCAAAACATTTTTTCTAGACACAACTCGGCCGCTAAAAACGATCAAGCAATGGGGCTCCTAAGGTCGGGGAAGGATCTGATTACCAACTTGTAACACCCTCGATGCGACTATAGCTCCCACGTGTCGAGGCACGACTTAGAGGCATAATCGCATCGAAGGCATATGTCGCAAGTTAGGCAATCTTCACAACATCCCATGTAATATAAATAATAAAGGGGAGATAACATAGTTGGCTTACACTCACCACGTCAATCAAGAACATAAATAACATTACATCATCCAAACACTCATGGCCCGACTACGGCGCCAAAATAAAAGAGAACCCAACATGTGACACGGTCCCGATCACCCCCAACTGGGCACCACTACTGATCATCAGGAAAGGAAACATAGCAACGTTGAGAGTCCTCGTCGAACTCCCACTTGATCTCAAACGCGTCTCCTAGAGCGGAATCATCAGGCCCTGCATGTGGTGTAATAGTAATCTGTGAGCCACAGGGACTCAGCAATCTCGCACCCTCGCGATCAAGACTATTTAAGCTTATAGGTATGGCAAGGTAAATATAAGTGGAGCTGCAGCAAGCGACTAGCAAAATATGGTGGCTAAATTATTCGCAAAAGAGAGCGAGAAGAGGAGGCAAAGCGCGAGCGAGAAACTAGAGAGCAACCTGCACAAACATTACTCCAACACCGTGTCCACTTCCCGGACTCCGCCGAGAAGAGGCCATCACGGTAACACACTCAGTTGATTCATTTTAATTAAGTTAAGGTTCAAGTTATCTACAATCGGACATTAACAAATTCCCATCTTCCCATAACCGCGGGCACGGCTTTCGAAAGTTCAAATCCCTGCAGGGGAGTCCCAACTTAGCCCATGACAAGCTCTCACGGTCAACAAAGGAATAGACCTCGTCCCAAGACGTTCCGATCAGACTCGGTATCTCGGTTCTTCAAGACACTTCGACAGGTTAAAACAAGACCAGCAACACCGCCCGAATGTGCCGACAAATCCCGATAGGAGCTGCACATAACTCGTTCTCAGGGCACACTCAGATAAGCAATCCGTACAACTAAAACCAGCCCTCAAGTTTCCTCGAGGTGGCGCTGCAAGGGGCTCTAGGTTGGACCAACACTCAGAGGAGCACTGGCCCCGGGGGGGGGGGGGTTTAAATAAGATGACCCTCGGGCTCCGGAAACCCAAGGGAAAAAGAGGCTAGGTGGCAAATGGTAAAACCAAGGTTGCTCATTGCTGGAAAAGCTTTAATCAAGGCGAACTATCAAGGGGTTCCCATTATAACCCAACCGCGTAAGGAACGCAAAATCCGGGAACATAACATCGATATGACGGAAACTAGGGTGGCAAGAGTGGAACAAAACACTAGGAGAGAGGCCGAGCCTTCCACCCTTTACCAAGTATATAGATGCATTAAGATAACATGGCAATATAATGATATCCCAACAAGTAAATAAATGACCCAACAAGGAACGGCCTCCAATCTTCACCTCCAACTAGCAACGTTATAAGAGGGGCTGAGCAAAGCGGTAACATAGCCAATCAACGGTTTGCTAGGACAAGGTGGGTTAGAGGTTTGACATGGCAATTTGGGAGGCTTGAAATCAAGTGGTAGGCATCATAGCATTGGCATAGCAAAAGAGCGAGCAAACTAGCATAGCAAAGATAGTAGTGATTTCGAGGATATGATCATCTTGCCTGCAAAGTTGTCAGAGTTGACTGGATCCTTGAAAGCAAACTCAACGGGATCCTCGTTAGCGAACTCATCTCCCGGCTCTACCCAAACAATACAAACAAGCAACAAGGACACAATCAACCACGTGCAAGGATCAAACAATATGATGCAATGATGATATGCTATGCGGGATGCGATGCGGGATGCATATGCAAGATATGATAGGAAATGCAAGAACCTGGCCTCAATATGGAAATCCAAGTGTGCCACTAGGAAGATGAGATGAAATCGCTTGAAAACGATATAAAGAACGCCGAAATCGGAGTTACGGTTTGGAAATGGCAAGCGATTCAAAATTGACACCGGTCTGCGATTTACAGCAAGTAGCCATCTAAATGCAACGAGATGAACATGCTACAGCACTCAAACATGACAAAAAAATACATGGCAGGGATGCATTCATGATGCTTAACAAAAGTCTAGCACTGAGCTACGGCCAATTCATCAATTAACAGGTTCAAACAAGCATGACAAAAAATGCATATGGCAAGCAGATCTCAGACTTAGTGAAATCAACACTTGTCTGGAATTTCAGATCAGATAGCACTTTTCAGAGCAACAAAACTACATGCTACAGGACCTGAACATGGAAAAGTAAAGCATGGCATGGAGCTACTCGAAGAGCTTAACAAAAGTCCCTTAGTGACCTTGAGCCACAAGGGATCAGAAAATTCAATTGCAAGCATGTCAACATAGCAAAAACATAATCAGTTTTCAGACTTAGTGAAAACTGGAGCATGCTGAAAACAGATATCAAGTAGGCATGTTTAGGAGCTCGATGCACTCACTACGGTGCAAGTCATGAAAAACGAAGCATACACCCATCGAGAACACACAAAATGCAAGCTAGACATGGCAAGAACAAAAGCATAGCATGCACGGATCAACTACAACATCATCAGCAAAATTGCAAACAAGTTGACAATCTGCCCAGATTCACAAAGTAGCAAAAGTAGAGCTCGAGTGACTCAAGCTAGGTTGCTTCATAAAGGCAAACAAAGACATGGATGGATAGAGCACTACAAGATTAACAAAACATCCTTACTGATCATCCTCAAAAGAGGCACGGATCACTAGAAAACAACATGAACATATGGCATCATGAGATAAACAGATCAAGTCCCTGAAAACAGAATTACCAAGTGCACCACTTTGCAAGCTTGTGCTAGTCACCACACACATCACAAAAATACATGGGTTGCACCTCTGGAAACATGACAAAACCCTTTACAAAACATATGTAGAGCATCAGGGCATATCATGCACACATTAATCATGGCAAAAATGACAAAAACCTAAATGGAGTAGCAGATCTGACAATTATCTCAAGTAGCCCTCTTCTAACAGCATTTCGGGCATCAAGATGAACTCAAATGAAAATGATGCAATGGAATGAAATGATGTACTCTCTGATATGAACATTTTGATATGCTATATGCAGGAATCGAAGCTACGGATGCAAAGTTACGAGGCTATGAACATGAGCACTTGGATCTGGAATTTTTGGGACTGAGAAGAAAAAAAACAACCTCTCCGGGACAGATCTAGGGTTTCAGCGGGCACGTGGCCCGAGGCAAGTCCGGCGAGCTCCCTCGGCTCCGGCGAGCTTGACGGAGCGGCGGGGAGGCGAGGGGGAGGTTGCTCCGGCCTCTCCCGGCCGGATCCGGCGGCGGGGAGGCGAGGCGGCTGGGCGAGGCTCCCGCGGCGCCGGCGAGGTTCCGGTGGCGGCGGCCGGCGACGAGGCGGCGCGCAGGCGGCGGCGTCCGAGGCGGCGAAGGCGGCGCGGGCGAGCGGCGTCGGGAAGGAGAAGGGCGCGGGCGGCGCGGCGTCTGCGGACCGCGGGGGCCCCGGCTGGGTCGCGCGGGCCTTGGGCAGTGGCGGCTTGCCACGTGGCAGGCGGCTAGAGCCCGCGGGCGGCGGCGGACGAAATGTCCGGCGCGGCGCGAGGTGGATTTTTTTAGGGTTTCGGATGAGGGGGGATCCGGATTTTCGGGGAGAGGCCATATATAGGCATAGGGGGCGCTAGGAGAGTCCAAATGAGGTGCGGTTTTCGGCCACGCGATCGTGATCGAACGCTCTAGATGATGGAGCAGGTTTAGGTGGGTTTTGGGCCAAATTGGAGGGGTTTTGGGCTGCAACACACACGAGGCCTTTTCGGTCCCTCGGTTAACTATTGGAGTATCAAATGAAGTCCAAATGATCCGAAACTTGACAGGTGGTCTACCGGTATTAAACCAAGGGCGCTTGGCAAGTCTTGGTCCAATCCGGAAATGTTTAATCCCCACACACGAAAGAAAGCTAGAAATGACCACCGGAGGAGAACGAAGCGCCGGAATGCAAAATGGACAACGGGGAAAATGCTCGAATGCATGAGACGAACACGTATGCAAATGCAATGCACATGATGACATGATATGAGATGCATGACAATGACAACAACACACGGAGACAAAAACCCCAACCCGAGAAAATAAAATAACTTAACGCCGGAAACGGCAAGAGTTGGAGTACAAATTGGGAAAGTTACATCCGGGGTGTTACATGAAAGTACTAGGTGCATTAGTTAACCCAAAAGGCATGACTAACCACTCATATAATCCAAACTTAGTTTTAAATGTTGTTTTCCATTCATCTCCAAATTTCATACGAATTTGATGGTATCCACTACACAAATCAACTTTGGAGAATATTGTAGAGCCACTCAATTCGTCAAGCATATCATCTAGACTAGGAATAGGATGACGATAACAAATAGTAATATTATTAATGCATCTACAATCAACGCACATACGCGACGTACCATCCTTTTTGGCACTAAAATGATAGGAACAACACAAGGACTAAGGGATTCGCGTATATAACCTTTGTCAAGCACCTCCTTTACTCGACAGATAATCTCCTTCGTCTCCTCTGGATTGGTACGGTATGGCGCATGGTTGGGTAATGATGCACTGGGAATTAAGTCAATTTGATGCTCAATCCCTCGAATAGGTGGTAATCCCGGTGGCACGTCTTGCGGAAAGACGTCAGCGAACTCCTGCAAAATGTTAGTGACAGCAGGAGGCAACGAGGAAGGCATGTCCTCGAATGAAAATAATGCCTCTTTGCACACAAAAGTATAGCAAAAAGATTTGCTAAAATCTAGATCATCAATATCAGATTTGGTGGCAAGTAAACATGCACTTTTCAATTTAATTTCAGAAGCAACACTAGATGGTTTATTATTAGGATTCATTTGTTGCTCAAATTCTTTTGCCACAATCTGATTTTCACTCATATTTTGCTCTTGTTTTGCTTTATTAGCTCTATTAATATCATCTTTCAAAATGGAACCAGGAGTCATAGGAAGCAAAGTAATATTTTTTGTCCTTATGAACAAGAGTATACTGATTAGTTCTACCATGTTGTACATAATTTTTATCAAATTTCCCTGGTCTACCAAGTAATAAGGAACATGCTTGCATAGGTACCACATCACAATCAACATAATCAACATATGTAGAGATACTAAATGCACACGAACAGTACGTGTTACCTTAACCTTGCCGCTGTTGTTGAACCATTGTATGTAGTAAGGATGTGGATGCGGTCTTGTGGTGAGAGAGAGCTTCTCCACCATCTCCATGCTAGCCAAGTTGTTGCAGCTCCCTCCATCTATGATGACGTGAACAGAACGTTTATTCACAACTCCCTTTGTATGGAACAAATTATGCCTATGATTTTGCTCAGGTTGTGTAACCTGCACACTCAAAACACGTTGAGCAACTAAACATTCATACATGTCAGCATCTTCAGCAGCCATGTATTGCGTCTCATGATCAGAATCATCTCTACCATGTTCTTCATGTGTAATAAGAGCCAAAGTCTCCTCATCATAGTCACTAGCGGACTCATACCCACCATCCTCAGTAGCAATCATCACAACGATGACAAATAATATCACTTGACAAATAATATCACTTGTGTGCCCTATTGATGCCATGGAAGAAGAAGAGCTCTGCGTAGGCCCGGCAGGTGTGCTCTTGGCAGATAGTGGTGGTTGTGCCTGCTTTCTTGTATCATGGCTGGAGGTGGCACCTGATGGAGGTGCTAGTGTAGTGGAAGTAGAGGATGCACGTGGTGTCCATGATGAAGATCGACCAGCAGAAAAGTTAGTTCGCATCAATGCATGTTGATCCTACACTTCATGTTCAGCTTTACAAGCAAGATGGAATAAACGAGTAATATTATTATACTCCTTATACTCTAGAATGGTCTGAATCTCTCTATTTAATCCACCCATAAAACGGGCAATCATAGCTTCATTCTCCTCAACAATACCACATCTAATCATGCCAGTTTGTAATTCCTGATAATATTCTTCTATAGAATTTTTTCCTTGTCTTAAACGCTGCAATTTTTGAATTAATTCACGTTGATAATATGGTGGAACCCAACGAGTACGTATAGCAGTTTTCAAAGCAGTCCAAGTAGCTGGAATAGGATATAATCTACAATGTTCAGACCACCAAACACATGCAAAGCTAGTGAAATCACGAACAACAGCAGGAACACGTCTCTCCTCAGGATATTGTAAACATGTAAATCGTTGTTAAGTTTCTAACTCCCAAGTGAGATATATATCAGGAACATATCTACCCTCAAATGGTGGAATACTCAATTTCAGTTTAGGGAGATTGTTGATGACATCAATACCATTGTTACACCCATAGCCTGTGCTGCAATACATACTGGACCAATTACTAGAGCCCGCGCACGCCAATTAAATTATTGGGTACTTTTGTTTCTTGGTAATGATTCTAATGTTCATGAGAATATGATGCTGCCTAAATTGGATACATTTGTTTTGCTTACAAATGAAGGGCCTGGCATGGATAAGATGGATGAACGCTGGAGCAAGACCAAGCATGGAGATGATGGCATGCGCAAGGGGATCAAGAACGGAGTTACATGTGATGATTTCAGGACTTCGAAGCCACCATAAGGAGTGCATGAAGCCTTGGACGAAATATACAAGATGCTACTTCATAAATTTTGTCCAGAGGCTATTCTAGGTGCTGCGTCACCTTATTATTGGGCCAGGCCCATGTATTTTCGAAATACTTAAGTATAGGCTGTTTTTAGAGTCCATATGTGTGGTCAAAGTCCTGAAACTGCCCTCCTCCAAGGGCCACGAAATTGCCCCCTCTTCCTCCATATATACAGCCCTTAGGGCATCGTTTAGACTTTGGGTTCTATTTAGATTAAAAGTTCGCCATAGCTGCAACTTCGCTTACTTGGTTTGTGTTCAACGACTTGACAAAGACATCACAGAACCCCACCCTCATCAATAAAGCTTTCCTATTCGCAATATCCAGATTACAATTTCAATTTCTTGCTTGTTCTTCGTTGCTTCCAGGAAATAGGCCCTCATGGTCAGGTTGATCATGCTCCGGCGTGGTCAATAACCTCTCGGAGTTGGTTTAGTGATTGCTAAGGCGCGACGTCCTCGCACGTTCGTAGTCGGGTCGGCGAAGTCGACTTCCACCAAAATGATAGCCACCATCTCATCAAAAGATCAGGGCCCTCGCCTCTATCAAGTGGTATCATATTTCCAGGTTGCTCGGTGAGATTTTACAACTTTTCGTAGTTTAGATCGAGTCTGTTCTTCATACCTATAGTCCGCGAAAAAGCAAAAAAAAATTAGGGTTAGTTCATCCTATCCGAACCAATCTGAGCCTTTGCATAATCTTTTTTGTATTTGCTTTGTTGAATTTGCGGTTGCATCATCGTGTCAAGTTGCAGGTCTTAGTGTTTAGTCCTTTAGAGTTTTGAGTTCTGTTCACAGGTTGTCACGTCACCACTGCCATATATCACCACCGCATCATCATCATCGCTGCTGCCATATACCACCACCGCACCAACTTCATCGCCGCTGCCATATACCACCACCACATATTCACCGCCAATCCGAGTCCATATACGCCACCACATATTAGTCGCTGTCACGCCAATCCGAGTCCACCTGCAACATAAATCCGCCACCAGTCTGAGTTCCACCAGATTCATCGCCGCCACCAGTCCGAGATTCCACCAGATTCATCTCCGCCACCAGTCCTAGTCCGAGTCCAGTAATTGTTGCTTTGTTTTTGATTTCCAGATCACGCGATACTCCGAGTCGTGAAAAATTAGGACTCCCCAACTTCCGAGCCATCTACAGAAGAAAAATAGTTCCAGTTTCAAAAAAAAAACTAAGTCTGGAAAATTCTGGCTAGGCAGTTTTTAGGACATTTGTAGACTTTTTCGAAAAAATTGTCGCGGAGCAAAAAAAAGAGAAAAAAGTGCAAAAAAGGTGAAAAAAGAAAAAATCCAGAGTGTGCTCCTCCCTTTTTTACATGCAGCGCCGTGATTTTGCTACTATTCTAGACTCACGTCTCTAGTACGGTCTAGCCTAGGACCAGCACATTACCGTCGTTGAGCATTTATTCAACTTTGCATATCTGAATTGATTATTGCTGACCCTTTTTGCTACCCTATTATAAGCCTTCCCAGCTCCACATACATCTATGTCGTGTGTTTGACTCTCCCTGGTAATCGCTCTATCCGAGCTTTGAGAGTTTTGACTACAACGGTTGCTGATCACCACCTGCTGCTTGGTAAGAACTGGTAAGAATTTGAGATTTGCTTGACGGATTTGTGACTGTCCACCACACCATCACCACCACTTCCTAGTAGTCTGTAGGATCATATTCTTGTGTGTTTCTATTGCTGCTAACCATGGCAGGATCACAAGCCGATTTGACTGACTGGGAGAATATGACAAACAAAGAGTTACATGATAAGTTTCAGCAAATGATGAGTGGACAGGTGGAAGATGTGCTAAATAGATTTGAAGAGGCCATGGAGAAGATAGATGGCATTGAGAAAGCGTTCGAAACAAAGCTCTATAACAAGTTTAATGAATATCACTCATTTATCAAGAATTACAAACTGGCATGATTAGATGTGGTATTGTTGAGGAGAATGAAGCATGATTTATGGGTGGATCAAATAGAGATATTCAGACCATTCTAGAGTATAAGGATTATAATAATATCACTCATTTATTCCATCTTCCTCATGGACACCACGTGCATCCTCTACTTCCACTACACCAGCACCTCCATCAGGCGCCACCTCCAACCGTGATACAAGAAAGCATGCACAACCACCGCTATCTACCAAGAGCACACCTGCCGGGCCTGTGTAGAACTCTTCTTCTTCCATGGCATCAACAGGGCACACAAGTGATATTATTTATGAAAGTGCTAGTGATCGACTAGAGGGGGGGGGGTGAAGAGGCGATTTTTATGAAAGTCTTCAAAACATGGAAATTTCAAAGACAAATGATAGAAATAAACCTATTACCATGCAGCGGAAGGTAGACTACACTAAGCAAGCCATAGTCAAGTATTCACTGAAATGAAAGCACGAAGACTAATAGCAGCTAGGCAGTATAGATCAGGATGGAAGATAGTATGAAGCCAATCAAAACAAGCAGTCACTCAGTGAAGACAAAAGATAATGCAATCATACAATGACTTCACCAGGGCCAACCGTAAGTAAAGGAATGGGAAGGATGAAACCAGTGAATCGTTGAAGACAATGATTTGTTGGACCAGTTCCAGTTGCTGTGACAACTGTACGTCTGGTTAGGGAGGCTGAGATTCAACTCAGAAGACCGCGTCTTCACCTTATTCCCCTTGAGCTAAGGACACCCAATCCTCGCCCAATCACTCTGGTAAGTCTTCAAGGTAGACTTCCAAACCTTCACAGACTTCGTTCACCGGCGATCCACAATGACTCTTGGATGCTCAGAATGCGACGCCTAACCGGCTGGAGGATTCACAGTCCTCAAGTGTAATAAGTCTTTAGATCACACAGACAGGAAGACTTAAGTGATGCCTAACACTCTTTGGCTCTGGGTGTTTAGGGCTTTATCCTCACAGGAATTTTCTCTCAAAGGCTTCGAGGTGGGTTGCTCTCAAACGACAAAAGCCGTGCACTAACTCTGAGCAGCCAACCGTTTATGGTTGTAAGGGGTGGGCTATTTGTAGCCACTAGGCAACCCGACCTGATTTGTCCGAAATGAACCTGGGTCACTAAGGAACTGACACGTGTTCCAATGGTCACATTTCAAACACACACGGCAACTTTTCTTGGGCTACAAGCAAAGCTGACTTATCCAGCTCTAGATAAGATTTGCTCTCATTGTCTTCGCTCGAAGACATAGGATTTTTGGTTAAGCATCACTTCAGTCATTCTGACTGGTTCACTTGGACCCCACTTAACAGTACGGTGGTTCCTATGACTCATCAAAGAAGAAAAAGAACGACGAAATTGCTAAGTCTTCGCGCTCCATAGTCTTCACGCGATGTCTTCTCTTGTCATAGTCTTCAATGTGAATGTCTTCACATACCACCTTTGACTTCAATGTCTTCATACATTTTTAGGGGTCATCTCTGGTAGGAAAACCGAATCAATGAGGGACTTCTACCTATGTTCTCCTACAATTTTCACAAACACATTAGTCCCTCAACCAGGTTTGTCGTCAATACTCCAAAACCAACTAGGGGTGGCACTAGATGGACATACAATCTCCCCCTTTTTGGTGATTGATGACAAACTGGTTGAAGTTTTCAACGAGGAATAAAATATGTGAAATTGTAAAGGATAGGGTATTGTCTTCATAAGTTGCAAAGGCTCCCCCTGAAGATGTGCATATAAGTAATTTGCTCTTGGAATGCAAATGCACATGGCAGGTTGTACTTGTGGAGATCCTCTTCAACCTATGATGACAATTCATCATGCATGATATGATGTAACAAAGATAATGACATGCATAATGGAAAATGGATGTCTGCAAAATGATCTAAGTGCGGAATTTATCATCGCACATGCGCTAGATCCTCGAAACACGAGAGGAGATACAAGATCCATGATCAACAAAGGACGATACAAAGGGTAACCAGTTCTTCTCCGTGAGGAGGTCTTGAGGTCTTCTCCGTGAGGAGGTCTTGAGGTCTTCTCCGTGAGGAGGTCTTGAGTCCAAGGTGGATCTTCTCCGAAGAGGGGCCGCGGTCTTTCTCATGGAGTAGATCCATAACGGATGAGCAAAGCTCTATCTCTAATGAGCTACTACTTTGCTGCCCCTAGCTAGGATGAGGTGGGGAAGTATATATAGTCGAAGTACATGAAGGGGTAAGTTGGGGGATACATGGGGGGAAACCCCTGTTGCTGCGCATAGGTAGGGCGGTTGTACCGCTGGGAGCTCAGGTACCGGTTACTGGAGGTGTTCCGGGATGTACTGAGCAGTTGTACCGGTGCTTGGGGCAGTTGTACCAGTCAGGTAGCTGTTGCGGGGATAAACCGGTGCTGTACTGGCCATGCACCGCTTCATGACAGAAGCTTGACCGGTAGTTGACCGGTAGTCGAGCAGTTGTACCGCCAGTGCGGTAGTTGGGCGGTACATGGGCGGTTGTTCCGGGACTTCTAAGCTAGGAAGGTGTTCTTCATGCTCTTGATGTCCATCTTGCATCATCACTTCTCCTTGGTTGCTTACTTGGTACCTAAGCACACAAAGCATCTCCGTTTGAGGTAGTAGCCATGTCTCAAGTGGGTTAAAGGGAAGTTCAACAAGGAAAGAGTAAACCTCGTTCTCGATGGCTCTCGCACGGGCTCTTGTCATTGGTCCAAGTGGTGTCATGGGAGATGTAGGTAGGTCCATGGGGATGACCTTGGGATGCTCCACATCATCTCCCCTCCCTTGGGAAAGATCTGACCTCGTATCGAAATCCTCATCACCATGGTACGGGGAGAGATCTTTGATGTTGAAGATGTCGCTCACGGAGTACTTGTCGCGTGGGATGTCGGTCTTGTAGGCGTTGTTGTTGTAGCGAGCAAGCACCTTGAAGGGTCCATCGGCTCGTGGTAGAAGTTTGGACTTGCGTTTATTGGGGAAGCGGTCCTTGCGAAGGTGTAGCCACACAAGATCTCCAATGTTGAATATCATGGGTTGCTTGTTGACGTTGAGCTTGGTCGCGAGTCGTTGTACTTGGTGCTCGATGGTGTGCCTTGTATCTTCATGCACCTTCTTGAGATGGTTCACGCGTGCACTTGCGTCCATATTGATGGGCTCTTGTAGTGGTAGCGGGAGAATGTCCAAAGGGGACAATGGGTTGAATCCGTAGACGACCTCGAAGGGGGAGTTGCCGGTAGTTGAGTGTTGTGCGTGGTTGTAGGCGAACTCGGCGATAGGTAGACACTCCACCCACCCCTTGATGTTCTTCTTGATTAACACTCGTAGTACAATGGAGAGTGTGCAGTTGGTCACCTCTGTTTGGCCGTCGGTTTGAGGATGGTAAGCCATGGAGAAGAGTAGCTTGATTCCCAGCTTGGTGCATAGGGTCTTCCAAAAGTAGCTTAGGAACTTGACGCCGTGGTCCGAGACAATCGTATTTGGCACTCCATGTAGACGCAATATGTCCCTACAAAAGAGATTCACAATATGTGAAGCATCATCTATCTTGTTGCAAGGAATGAAATGTGCCATCTTGGAGAAACAGTCCACAACAACAAATATCGAATCCTTTCCATTTCTAGTCCTAGGCAAACCAAGTACAAAATCCATGCTAATATCTTCCCATGGTTGATACGGAATTGGGAGAGGCATGTAAAGGCCACGGAATTGAGCTTTAGACTTAGCTTTGCGACATGTAGAGCATCGGTTGGTGAAGCGCTTGATGTCGCGAAACATCTTAGGCCAATAATAGTTCTTGGAGAGCGTAGCAAAAGTTGTGTTGCTTCCAAAATGTCCAATTAGTCCCCCTCCATGATATTCCTGCAAAATCAACAAACGAAGAGAAGACTCGGGATGCAAAGTTTGTTAGCTCTCATAAGATATCCATATTTGATGTAATAGCGTTCCCAAGATGTATGCGTCAAACACTTGTCATAAGGAATAGAAAAAGTGGGATCATGCGCATACAAGTCTTTTATGTGCGCAAAGGCAATGGCATCCAATTCAAGTTGAGTAACAAGCATACATATGCGAGAAAGAGCGTCCGCCACAACATTTTCCTTACCTTTGATGTACTTGATGACATAAGGAAAAGACTCAATGAATTCACTCCATTTAGCATGATGCTTGTTCAACTTAGTTTGACCCTTAAGGTATTTAATAGTTTCATGATCGGTATGAATGACAAATTCATGAGGGCGAAGATAATGTTCCCATTCATGCAAAACTTGTACTAAAACATATAACTCTTTGTCATAGATGGAGTAATTGAGTTGCCCTCCGGAAAGTTTCTCACTAAAGTAAGCAATGGGGCGCTTCTCTTACGTTAACTCACCTCCTATGCCATTACCACTAGCATCACAATGAATCTCAAAGGGTTTCTCAAAGTTTGGTAAAGCAAGCACAGGAGCATGAGTAAGTAAATTCTTAAAGGGTGCATTCTTTTGCTCAAAGCATGCAAAGGTGAAGCAATGGTGCTAAAGTCCTTCACAAATCTACGATAGAAACTGGCTAAACCAAGGAAGCTACGCACTTGATGCAAGTTGGTTGGTTGTGGCCAAGCTTTAATAGCATTGATCTTGGAGTCATCAACATGAACACCCTTAGAGGAAACAACAAATCCCAAGAAAGCGTGCTTATCAACGCCTAAAAGGCACTTTTCCATATTAGCATAGAGTCGCTCTTTTAGAAGAGTTTGCAAAACGGTTCGAACATGGTTGGTATGATCTTTAAGAGATTTGATATAAACAAGGATATCATCGAAGTTGACCACAACAAACTCACCAATGTAAGGGCGAAAGACATGATTCATAAGACACATAAAAGTACCAGTGCTTCCGATAGACCCATAGGCATGACTAACCACTCATACAAACCAAACTTTGTTTTGAAAGCGGTTTTCCATTCATCACCCTCTTGTATGCGGATTTTATAGTAACAACTTTTAAGATCAATCTTAGAAAATATAGTGGCACCACTAAGTTCATCAAGCATATCATCAAGGCGTGGAATGGGATACCTATAGCGAACGGTGATAGCATTAATAGGTCTACAATCGGAGCACATGCGAAAGCTACCATCTCGTCTTGGCACAAGAATGACCGGAACGACACAAGGACTCAAACTTTTGCGCACATGTCCATGGTCTATGAGTTTATTTACTTGCCTTTGTATTTCTTTGGTTTCTTCGGGGTTGACGCGGTATGGAGCTTTGTTCGGAAGAGGTGCTCCGGAGATGAGGTCGATGCGGTTCTCGATGCCTCATAGTGCAGGTAGTCCCGGAGGTAGCTCGTCGGGGAAAACATCTTGGAATTCCTGCAAAAGAGAAGACAACACTAAAGGTAGAGTGTGAGAGGTGTTAGATTTTGGTGCGTAGTCCTTGCACAAAAGGACATAGTGTAGGACACTAGATGGGTTCTCACACACTACTCTTAGCTCACTTTTGGTGGCAAATAGAACAAAGTTCTTCTTTTCGCTCATCGTGCAGGCACTCAATTTGAGCTTGTGGCACTCACTCTCTTTTTGGTGGTTCGCTCTCTCACCATTCTCTCCATGATGGGTGGCTTGCTTGTCAGCGATCATTTGGCTTGGAGACATAGGGCGAAGTACGTACTCCTTTCCTTTCATCTTGACGATGTAGTGGTTCGTTCTGCCGTTGTGGATGACACCTCTATCAAATTTCCATGGGCGTCCAAGAAGAAGGTGGCACACGGTCATTGGAACGACATCATACACCAAAGTGTGTTCGTAGGCGCCAATTTTGAAGGAGACTTATACTCGATGCTCGACTTGGATAGTGCCGGAGTTGCTAAGCCATTGAACTTTGTAGGGATGTGGGTGCTTCTTCTTGGGCAACTGGAGCTTGGAGAAAAGTTCTTCACTTGCGAGGTTATGACAACTCCCTCCATCGATGATGACCTTGACGGACCTTCCATTGATGCAGGCCTTGGTATGAAAGATATGGAATCTTTGGTCTTCTTATCGGTGATGTTGGAGGGTCAAGACCTTGGAGACAATTAGAGCGGGACTGGAATCTTCATCACAAAAGACTTGTTCCTCTTCATCGTTCACTTGCCGGTGCATGGCTACTTGCTCAAGTGCTTCCGTTTTTCCTTCGCTCATGGACTCGTATGTACCATCGTCGTTGAGGATCATGGTTCGCTTGTTGGTACACTCAAAGGACTTGTGGCCTCGGCCTCCGCATGTGAAGAATTTGAAGGAACTTTTCTTGACGGTCTCATCGGTTGGGGTAGATGATGATGAAGCTCTCGGCTTGAAGTTGCTCGTTGTAGGAGGATGACTTGATGTTGTCTAAGCTTTCTTGTAACTCGACTTGTCGACGTTGCTTGTAGAAGGCTTTGTTGATGTAGAAGGTGTTAGAGTCGTTGAATCTTGGTTGTTGTCGAAGCCGTATGACATGGATGAGAACTTGGCATACTTGAAGTCTTCTTGCACTTGACGTTCCGCTTTGGTAGCTTGATGCACTAGCTCGATGAGGTTCGAGTATGGTTGGAAGTCAGCGATCTTCTTGATGGGATGATTGAGTCCATTCAAGAAACGTGCCATAGTTTGCTCATCATCTTCCATGAGATTGGCTCGTATGATTGCAATCTCCATTTCCTTGTAGTACTCTTCAATGCTCTTGGTTCCTTGCTTGAGTAGTTGGAGTTTCTTGAAGAGGTCGCGCTTGTAGTAGGTAGGCACTAATAGAGGGGAAGGTGTCCCGTCTTTTGATGAGATGGTGGCTATTGTTTTGGTGGAAGCCGACTTTGACGATCCGACTACGAACATGCGAGGACGTCGCACCTTAGCAATCGCTAAACCAACTCCGAGGGGATATTGACCACGCCGGAGCATGATCAACCTGACCACGAAGGTCTGTTCCTGCAGGCAAACGAAGAACAAGCAAGAAACTAAGATTGCAATCTGGATATTGCGAATATAAGAGGAAAGCTTTATTGATCAAGGTGGGGTTCTGTGACGCCTTTGTCTGGTCGTTGAACACAAACGAAGTACGTGAAGTTGCAGCTATGGCAAACTTTAATCTAAACAAAACCCAAAGTCTAAACGATGCCCTAAGGGCTGTATATATGGAGGAGAGAGGGGGGAATTTCGTGGCCCTTGGAGGAGGGGTCCGAAACCAACCCTAACTCTTGTTTCCCCACACATACGGACTCTAAAAACAACCTATAATCAATCAAGTATTTCGAAATTACATGTGCCTAGCCCAAAAATAAGGTGACGCGGCACCTTGGAAAGCCTCTGGACGAAATTTATGAAGTGGCATCTTGTATATTTTGTCCAAGGCGTCATGCACTCATTATGGTGGCTTCAAAGTCCTGGAATCATGACTTGTAACTCCGTTCTTGTTCCCCTTGCGCACACCATCATCTCCATGCTTGAACTTGCTCCAAGGTTCATCTTTCTTGTCCAAGCTAGGCCCTTCATTTGTAAGCAGAACAAATGTATCCAATTTAGGCAGCATCATATTCTCATGAACATTAGAAGCGTTACCAAGAAATGAAAGTACCTGGTAATTTAATTGGCGTGCGTGAGCTCTAGTAATTGGTCCACTATGTATAGCAGCAGGGGCTGTGGGTGTAACATTGGTATTGATGTCCTCATTAGGCACGAAGCGTGCTCTCATGACATCCTTCATTTGCGCCCAAGTAGTGATGGGCGGTTCACCTCTTGCCTCACGACATTCGATGACTTGTTACCACCAAATGAGGACATAGTCTTGGAACTCAAGGGATGCCATCGCGATCTTCTTCTCTTCTTCATAGTTGTGCAAACGGAAGATTTTGTCGACCTTCAATGCCCATGAAAGGTACTCTTCGGGATCATTGCTTCCATTGAACTTGGGCATGGTGAATTTTAGCTTGTGGTAGTGTTGCTCTTCATTGTGTTCGGGACGGGTATGATGACATCCTTGAAGAGGATGATCGTCTCTCACAATTTGCTCTTGCCGTGGAGTATTTCCATTGTCTTCTTGTTATTGTTGAACTTGATGTTCTTGGCGAGCTTGTGGAGTAACTTGTCGAGCTTGACATTGCACGCGAGCTTGATATCTTCGTTCGTGAATTTCTTCGCGAAGTGCTTCTTCATGTCCATGAGCTTGTCGGCCTCGGTTGGCTACGACTCGACTTAAATCTCGGAGAGCTTGTTGCGCCTCAAGTGCTTGAGCATATCGCAATTGTTGCTCTTGACATTGTGCATCGACATCTTGTGCTTCTAGGTGTAGACGCGCTCGCTCTTCCTCTTCGTGGTGGCGTTGTCGTTGCCGTTCTCGTGCTTGCGCAAAGGTAGCTTGGTTTTGACGTTGTCGGTGCTCTTGAGAGTCGTTGTCGCGTAGAGGATTGAGGCTTGCTTGACGATCATTGCGCGCGGCAAGGCGAAGAGTGTTCGATGTCGGTGTACTTGAGCCGGAGAGGGTGAAGTCGGAGTGTCGACTTGAGCGGCTCCATCTTTGATTTGCGCAAATTAGGAAATCTATCCTTACGCAAATGTAACCAAACAAGATCTCCAGGTGCAAACACAACATGTTTTCTACCCTTATCTCCAGCAAGTTTATATTTAGCATTCATACGCTCAATGTTTTCCTTAGTTAACTCATGCATTTTTAAAATCAATTCAGCACGTTCTTTAGCATCAAAATTAACCTTCTCCGAAGATGGAAGAGGCAACAAATCAGTAGGTGCACGAGGTAGGAAACCATACACAATTTCAAAAGGGCACATCTTAGTAGTAGAATGCAATGAATGATTATAAGCAAATTCAATATGAGGCAAACATTCTTCCCACATTTTCTTATTATTCTTCAAAACAGCCCTAAGCATAGTAGACAATGTTCTATTGACTACTTCAGTTTGTCCATCAGTTTGGGGGTGACAAGTAGTAGTAAAGCAGTTTAGTCCCCAATTTAGCCCATAAACATCTCCAAAAGTGGCTAAGAAATTTAGTATCACGATCTGAAACAATAGTATTTAGCGCACCATGCAAGCGAATAATTTCACGAAAGGACAAATCAACAACATTAACAAGATCATTGCTTTTACGACATGGTATAAAGTGTGCCATTTTCGAGAATCTATCCACGACAAAAAATATGCTATCCCTCCCCTTCTTTGTTCGAGGTAAACCTAAAACAAAGTCCATAGATATGTCCTCCCAAGGAACACTAGGTACATGCAAAGGCATATATAAACCATAAGGATTGAGTCGTGACTTAGCTTTTTGACATGTAGTGCAGCGAGCAACAAAATGCTCAACATCTCGTCTCATCTTTGGCCAAAAGAAATGTGTAGCAAGTATGTCCTCCGTCTTCTTCATGCCAAAGTGTCCCATTAATCCTCCTCCATGCGCCTCCTGCAACAACAAAAGACGAACGGAGCAAGCTCGAATGCATAGCTTGTTAGCACGGAACACAAATCCATCATTAACGACAAAATTGTTCCACGTTCTTCCTTCTTTACAATTCTGCATTACATCTTTAAAATCAGCATCATGCACATATTGATCTTTGATGGTCTCCAAACCAAATATTTTGAAGTCAAGTTGTGAAAGCATAGTATAGCGACGAGACAATGGATCAGCAATAACATTTTCTTTACCCTTCTTGTGTTTAATGACATAAGGGAAAGTCTCAATGAATTCAACCCATTTAGCATATCTACGATTCAATTTAGCTTGACTTTTAATATGTTTCAACGATTCATGATCAAAATGTATAAGAAATTCTTTGGTCCATAAATAATGTTGCCATGTTTCTCAAGTCCGAACAAGAGCATATAATTCTTTATCATAAGTAGAATAATTCAGACTAGGCCCCCTCAATTTTTCAGCAAAGTATGGAACAGGTTTGCCATCTTGTAATAACACACCTCCTAATACAATTCCACTAGCATCATATTCAAGCTCAAAAGTCTTATTTAAATTAGGAAGTTGGAGTAAAGGAGCATGTGTCAACTTATGTTTCAATACCGTGAAGGCTTCTTCCTATGCGGTACCCCAAACAAAAGGGACATCCTTCTTTGTAAGCTCATTGAGAGGTGCCGCAATGGTGCTGAAATCTCTCACAAAAATCCTACAGAATCCAGCGAGGCCAAGGAAACTCCTCACTTGTGTGACCGTTTTGGGCTGCGGCCAACTCTCAATAGCTTCAATCTTGGCTTTATAAACTTCAATTCCCTGTGGAGTAACAACATAGCCAAGAAAAGATACTCGGTCGGTGTAGAAGGTGCACTTCCCAAGGTTACCAAACAAATGTGCATCACGTAGAGCAATAAAAACAGCACGTAAATGTTCCAAATGTTCCTCCAAAGATTTTCTATAAATCAATATGTCATCAAAGTAAACTACCAGAAATCGTCCAATGAAAGCACGTAAAACTTCGTTCATTAACCTCATGAAATGTAACACCCTCGATGCGACTATAGCTCCCACGTGTCGAGGCATGACTTAGAGACATAATCGCATTGAAGGCATATGTCGCAAGTTAGGCAATCTTCACAACATCCCATGTAATATAAATAATAAAGGGGAGATAACATAGTTGGCTTACACTCGCCACGTCAATCAAGAACATAAATAACATTACATCATCCAAACACTCATGGCCCGACTACGGCGCCAAAATAAAAGAGAACCCAACATGCGACACGGTCCCGATCACCCCCAACTTGGCACCACTACTGATCATCATGAAAGGAAACATAGTAACATTGAGAGTCCTCGTCGACCTCCCACTTGAGCTCAAACGCGTCTCCTGGAGCGGAATCATCAGGCCCTGCATCTGGTGTAATAGTAATCTGTGAGCCACAGGGACTCAGCAATCTCGCACCCTCGCGATCAAGACTATTTAAGCTTATAGGTATGGCAAGGTAAATATAAGTGGAGCTGCAGCAAGCGACTAGCAAAATATGGTGGCTAACTTATTCGCAAAAGAGAGCGAGAAGAGGAGGCAAAGCGCGAGCGAGAAACTAGAGAGCAACCTGCGCAAACATTACTCCAACACCGTGTCCAATTCCCGGACTCCATCAAGAAGAGGCCATCACGGTAACACACTCAGTTGATTCATTTTAATTAAGTTAAGGTTCAAGTTATCTACAACCGGACATTAACAAATTCCCATCTGCCCATAACCGCGGGCACGGCTTTCAAAAGTTCAAATCCCTGCAGGGGAGTCCCAACTTAGCCCATGACAAGCTCTCACGGTCAACAAAGGAATAGACCTCCTCCCAAGACGTTCCGATCAGACTCGGTATCTCGATTCTTCAAGACACTTCGACAGGTTAAAACAAGACCAGCAACACCGCCCGAATGTGCCGACAAATCCCGAAAGGAGCTGCACATAACTCGTTCTCAGGGCACACTCAGATAAGCAATCCGTACAACTAAAACCAGCACTCAAGTTTCCCCGAGGTGGCGCTGCAAGGGGCTCTAGGTTGGACCAACACTCAGAGGAGCACTGGCCCGGGGGGGGGGGGTTAAATAAGATGACCCTCGGGCTCCGGAAACCCAAGGGAAAAAGAGGCTAGGTGGCAAATGGTAAAACCAAGGTTGCCTATTGCTGGAAAAGCTTTAATCAAGGCGAACTATCAAGGGGTTCCCATTATAACCCAACCGCGTAAGGAACGCAAAATAAGGGAACATAACACCGATATGACAGGAACTAGGGTGGCAAGAGTGGAACAAAACACTAGGCGAGAGGCCGAGCCTTCCACCCTTTACCAAGTATATAGATGCATTAAGATAACATGGCAATATAATGATATCCCAACAAGTAAATAAATGACCCAACAAGGAACAACCTCCAATCTTCACCTGCAACTAGCAACGCTATAAGAGGGACTGAGCAAAGCGGTAACATAGCCAATCAATGGTTTGCTAGGACAAGGTGGGTTAGAGGTTTGACATGGCAATTTGGGAGGCTTGAAAGCGTGTGTTAGGCATCGTAGCATTGGCATAGCAAAAGAGCGAGCAAACTAGCATAGCAAAGATAGTAGTGATTTCGAGGGTATGATCATCTTGCCTGCAAAGTTGTCAGAGTTGACTGGATCCTCGAAAGCAAACTTAACGGGCTCCTCGTTAGCGAACACGTCTCCGGCTCTACCCAAACAATACAAACAAGCAACAAGGACACAATCAACCACGTGCAAGGATCAAACAATATGATGCAATGATGATATGCTATGCGGGATGCGATGCGGGATGCATATGCAAGATATGACAGGAAATGCAAGAACCTGGCCTCAACATGGAAATCCAAGTGTGCCACTGGGAAGATGAGATGAAATCGATTGAAAACGATATAAAGAATGCCGGAATCGGAGTTACGGTTTGGAAATGGGAAGCGATTCAAAATTGACACCGGTCTGCAATTTACAGCAAGTAGCCATCTAAATGCAACGAGATGAACATGCTACAGCACTCAAACATGACAACAAAATACATGGCAGGGATACATTCATGATGTTTAACAAAAGTCTAGCACTGAGCTACGGCCAATTCATCCATTAACACGTTCAAACAAGCATGGCAAAAAAATGCATATGGCAAACAAATCTCAGACTTGGTGAAATCAACACTTGTCTGTAATTTCAGATCAGATAGCACTCTTCGGAGCAACAAAACTACATGCTACAGGACCTGAACATGGCAAAGTAAAGCATGGCATGGAGCTACTCACAGAGCTTAACAAAAGTCCCTTAGTGACCTTGAGCCAAAAGGGATCTGAAAATTCAATTGCAAGCATGTGAACATAGCAAAAACATAATCAGTTTTCAGACTTAGTGAAAACTGGAGCATGCTGAAAACAGATATCAAGTAGGCATGTTTAGGAGCTCGATGCACTCACTACGGTGCAAGTCATGAAAAACTAAGCATACACCCATCAAGAACACACCAAATGCAAGCTAGACATGGCAAGAACAAAAGCATAGCATGCACGGATCAACTACAACATCATCGGCAAAATTGCAAACAAGTTGACAATCTGCTCAGATTCACAAAGTAGCAAAAGTAGAGCTCGATTGACTCAAGCTAGGTTGCTCCATAAATGCAAACAAAGACATGGATTGATAGAGCACTACAAGATTAACAAAACATCCTTACTGATCATCCTCAAAAGAGGCACAGATCACTAGAAAACAACATGAACATATGGCATCATGAGATAAACAGATCAAGGACTTAGTGGAAATGCTAAGTCCCTGAAAACAGAATTACCAAGTGCGCCACTTTGCAAGCTTGTGCTAGTCACCACACACATCACAAAAATACATGGGTTGCACCTCTGGAAACATGACAAAACCCTTTACAAAACATATGTAGAGCATCAGGGCATATCATGCACACATTAATCATGGCAAAAATGACAAAAACCTAAATGGAGTAGCAGATCTGACAATTATCTCAAGTAGCCCTCTTCTAACAGCATTTCGGGCATCAAGATGAACTCAAATGAAAATGATGCAATGGAATGAAATGATGTACTCTCTGAGATGAACATTTTGATATGCTATATGCATGAATCGAAGATACGGATGCAAAGTTATGAGGCTATGAACATGAGCACTTGGATCTGGAATTTTTGGGACTTAGAAGAAAAAAAACAACCTCTCCGGGACAGATCTAGGGTTTCAGCAGGCACGCGGCTCGAGGCAAGTCCGGCGAGCTCCCTCGGCTCTGGCGAGCCTGACGGAGCGGCGGGGAGGCGAGGGGGAGGTCGCTTCGGCCTCTCCCAGCCGGATCCGGCGGCGGGGAGGTGAGGCGGCGCGGGAAGGCGGCTGGGCGAGGCTCCCGCTGCGGCGGCGAGGTTCCGGTGGCGGCGGCCGGCGACGAGGCGGCGCGCAGGTGGCGGCGTCCGAGGCGGCGAAGGCGAGCGGCGTCGGGGAGGAGAAGGGCGCGGGCGGCGCGGCGTCTGCCGGCCGCGGGGGCCCCGGCTGGGCCGCGCGGGCCTCGGGCGGTGGCGGCTTGCCACGTGGCAGGCGGCTAGAGGCCGCGGGCGGCGGCGGACATGTCCGGTGCGCGCGAGGTGGATTTTTTTTAGGGTTTTGAATGAGGGGGGATCCGGATTTTCGGGGACAGGCCATATATAGGCATAGGGGGAGCTAGGAGAGTCCAAATGAGGTGCGGTTTTTGGCCACACGATCGTGGTCGAACGCTCTAGATGATGGAGCAGGTTTAGGTCGCCTCTCTTGCTGACAATCTTGAAAGGTCCCACGTATCTAGGGGCAAGCTTCCCTTTGATACCGAAGCGACGAGTACCTTTCATAGGAGAGATGCGGAGGTAAACATGATCTCCGATCTCGAAAGTAAAATCACGGTGCTTACTATCATAGTAGCTCCTCTGGCGGGATTGGGCTGCTTTGAGGTTATCACGAATGACTTTGCACATTTCCTCTGCCTCTGTGATTAAGTCATTACCCAAAAGCTGACATTCACCGGTTTCAGACCAGTTGAGAGGGGTACGACACTTCCTGCCATACAGAATTTCAAATGGGGCCTTGCCCGAAGTTGCTTGAAAACTTTTGTTGTAGGAGAATTCAGCATAAGGAAGACAATCCTCCCACTTCATGCCGAAGGAGATCACACAAGCCCTGAGCATATCTTCAAGAATCTGGTTGACACGCTCGACTTGACCGCTAGTTTGAGGATGGAAAGCTGTGCTGAAGCGGATGTTGGTGCCCATGGCCTTCTGGAAAGAATCCCAAAACTTCGAGGTAAAGATGCTGCCACGGTCTGAAGAGATCACTTGTGGAATACCGTGCAGAGAGACAATACGAGAGGTATAGAGTTCCGCCAATTGAGCTGCAGTGATCGACTCTTTGATAGGCAGAAAATGAGCCACTTTAGTGAGTTTATCGATGACAACGAATATAGCATCATTGCCACGCTTGGACTTAGGAAACCCAGTCACGAAGTCCATCTCAATGTGGTCAAACTTCCATTCTGGAATGGCAAGAGGTTGGAGGAGACCAGCTGGCCTTTGGTGTTCTGCCTTCACTCTTCTGCAGACATCACATTCATTCACGAATTGAGCAATCTCGCGCTTCATTCGAGTCCACCAATAAGCCTGCTTGAGGTCCTGATGCATCTTCGTGCTCCCAGGGTGGATGGAGAGGAGAGAATTATGAGCCTCGTTCATGATCACTTTACGAAGTTCACCTTTGGGTACAACAATACGACCCTCGAAGAAGAGAGTATCCTTGTCATCAAGGCAGTAGCACTTGTACTTGGGCTGACTCTTGGCAATCCCAATCGTCACCTTTTTCACCATAGCATCAAGAAGTTGGGCTTGGCGAATCTGGTCTTCCAAGGTAGGAGAGACTTGAAGGTTGGCGAGGAAACCTTGAGGAACAACTTGCAGATTAAGTTTGCGGAAAGCTTCACAAAGCTCGGGTTGATAAGGCTTGAGAATCAGACTGTTGCAATACGCTTTCCTGCTCAACGCATCAGCAATCACATTGGCCTTGCCTGGAGTATACTCGATACTCGGATTATACTCTTGAATCATTTCGACCCATCGAGTTTGCCTGAGGTTGAGATTAGGCTGAGTGAAGATGTACTTGAGACTCTTGTGATCAGTGAAAATATCCACTTTCCTTCCCAATAGAAGATGTCTCCAAGTCAAAAGAGCATGCACAACTGCCGCCAACTCGAGATCATGAGTGGGGTAGTTCTTCTCATTGGGCTTCAACTAGCGAGAAGTATAAGCAACAACTTTCTTCTCTTGCATCAAAACTGCGCCAAGACCTTGGAGAGAGTCATCACAAAAGACCTCGTACGGCTTGGATTCATCAGGCGGAGTCAGAACTGGAGCAGTGATCAATTTCTCTTTCAAAGTGTTGAAAGCAATGTCACACTCCGGAGACCAAACGTACTTGACGTGCTTCTGGAGAAGATTAGAGAGAGGCTTCGCGATCTTAGAAAAGTTTTCAACGAATCTTCGGCAATAGCTTGCGAGACCGAGGAAGCTACGGAGTTGCTTCACGTTCTGAGGAGGTTCCCAATTCACAATTGCAGACACCTTCTCAGGATTCACGGCAATGCCCTTGGCAGAGATGATATGACCAAGATAAAGAACCTCATCGAGCCAAAATTTGCACTTGGAGAACTTGGCGTAGAACTTGTGTTCCCTGAGCTTATCAAGAACCAAACGCAAGTGCTTGGCATGATCTTCCTTGTTCTTGGAGAAAACCATAATGTCATCGAGATAGACCAAAACGAAGTCATTGGTGTAGGCGTTGAAGATGAAGTTCATCATGCGAGAGAACGTCGGAGGAGCGTTGACGAGGCCAAAAGACATGACAGTGTATTCATATGAACCATAGCTTGTCCTGAAAGCCGTCTTGGGAATATCTTGCTCACGGATTCGAATCTGATGATAACCCATACGGAGATCAAGCTTGGAGAATACTTGGGCACCTTTGAGTTGTTCGAACAGCTCATTGATGTTGGGAAGTGGGTATTTGTTCTTGATGGTCTTCTTGTTCAATGGACGGTAATCAACACAAAGTCGGTCCGTTCCATCCTTCTTCTTCACAAAAAGAACACCACAACCCCACGAAGAAGAACTAGGCCGGATGAGACCCATCTTCTCTTGAATATCGAGTTGCTTCTTCAGCTCCTTCAACTCTTTAGGTCCGAGCTTGTAAGGACGCTTGCGCACAGATTCCGTGCCAGGCTCAAGATCAATAACGAATTCAACTGGCCGGTGCGGAGGCATTCCTGGAAGCTCTTCTGGAAAGACGTCTTGATATTCGCAAACGACTGGAATCTGCGAGATAGCATCCAGTTCACTCTTCTCATTGAGAGAAAACAGACGGATGGTATCATCACGAGCGGCAAAGACAATTACATCCTCAGACGAATGAGTCAGTTGAATCTGCCTGGCTGCACAATCAAGCTGAGCCTTGTGCTTAGAAAGCCAATCCATTTCGAGAATAAGATCAATATCCGAGTCACCAAGAACATTTGGAGAGGACAAGAACTTATAGTCACCCAAAGTGATAGTAACATTCGGAACGAATACTCGAGATGTCATTTGACGGGCCGGAGAGACAATATCCAACGGTTTCGACAACACTTGAGTAACAAAATCATGCTTAGATGCAAAAGGTCTCGAGATGAAACAATGCAAAGCACCAGTGTCAAAAAGAACTCTTGCGGGAATATCATTAACAGGAAGGTTACCCATGATGACATCTAATGAATCCTCTGCCTGAGCTGCATTCACCATATTGACCTTGGCGTACTTGGGGTTATGCTTGACCATAGCTGTACTTGCCGATCTGACAGGAGGAGGAGGAGGAAGACGCCTCTCGTTGAAACACTTGTTGGCATAGTGACCCTTCTGTTGGCACTTGTTGCACGTGACCTCTAAAAGCGGACAGTGATACAGAGCACTCGATCTTGGAGCTTGAGACGAAGTCTTGTTCTGAAAGCCAGGGTTGGGTGGGTGGGAAGAACCACTGCCACTTTTGCTCTTCTGCTGATACGGCTGACGGAACAGAGGAGGAGGAAGCCAATACTTCTGCTGCTTGGCCACTTGAGTAGAGGAAGAAGGAGTAACATCTCTGACTCGCTTCTTGGAAGCATCACACCTCAACTGAGCAGCCTCTTGCTTCAGTGCCATGTTGTAAAACTCATCGTATCTCAAAGGCTCAAAGAGAACAAGAGTTAGCTGAATTTCTTCTCTGAGACCACCCCTGAACTGATATATCATGCTCTTCTCATCAGGGATGTTCTTCTTGGCAAAACGGGCGAGCTTCTGAAACAACTTGTTTTATTCATAGACAGACAAAGAGCCTTGCTTCAGATTGCGGAATTCCTCATGCTTGCTTTCAACCATGCTCTAAGGAATATGATGAGCTCGGAAATCTCGACGGAAATCATCCCAAGTGATAACACGTCCACCTCGGGAATCCTTGTACTGTTGGAACCATTCTGCAGCTTGATCTTTGAGTTGAAAGGAAGCGAACTTAACAAAGTCCTCAGGCCTGACGTTACTGCACTCGAAATGCTTGCATAGATCCACAAGCCAATCGTCAGCATCGGTTGCCTCAACACAATTGCTGAAAGTCTTTGGCCCGTTAGCAAGGAACTGGTTGAGTGAAGCAAAATGATTCTGATTGTTGCCTTGATTCCCTTGGTTGCCTTGATTGCGCTCTTGGAGAATTTGCATGATCAACTATGTGTTTGCATTGGTTGCGGCCATCACAGCTTGCCATGCCTCCGGAGGAGGTGGAGGTGGTGGCGGATCAGGATTCGGAGTCGTGCGCGTTGGAGGAGCCATCCTGAAGAGGTTGACATCCATTAGCACATCGATAGACAAATATTGAAGCTGAATCCAACGGAATGAAAATTGCAACATATAGTCTTCACATCCGAACAAAATGAACGAATGCATTCCTCTTGAAATGGTCACATATCCATAAATTGAGAAGCCACGTAGAATTAAGGTAGAGAAATAAATCAACAAGGTACGGATCAAGAACGAATAATCGGTAAGAAATCCCAATCTCAAACCGATATTCGTGGAAGAAGAACTAGAGCTACAAGAATTCCCACCTATGAAACTCCCGAACCTTTCCGGTTATGCAATCAGGTGTTGGGGATACAGGGGAAGCATAATATCTCACCCAAATCTAGCAAATCCTACATCCAGCTGTATCCATCCTTCAACACATAACCAAGAAAAACTTCGGAAACCATCTACCTCAACCTTCGAAAAGCATCCGTTATACAAGTTATGGCGATACTCCCGAACACCCGCCCCAGTACTGGGTGGCATCGAGGTTATCTCACCAACGAACTGCATAAAAGAGATTTTCGATGTCGGCGTACTAAACTCAGGTATTCCAGAACTGCAACGATAAAATTATGATGACAACACCTCAGAGCTCAACTCCCCGGGACACTTCCACTAAACCCCTGACAGGAGGCACCAAGACAATGTTCTCATCATAAAACCATCGGAACGATTCCAAGATACCCGCGTGATCCTAAATTTTTTTAGTGAAATTTGAGAAGAGAAGAGTCAAAACTCTACGTCAGGATGCCTTACCAGAGCGATGAGGAGACTGGGAAGTAAAAAGAATTCCTAAACTCTCCGATATATAATTCCTAAATGACTCAAAACATTTTTTCTAGACACAACTCGGCCGCTAAAAACGATCAAGCAATGGGGCTCCTAAGGTCGGGGAAGGCTCTGATTACCAACTTGTAACACCCTCGATGCGACTATAGCTCCCACGTGTCGAGGCACGACTTAGAGACATAATCGCATTGAAGGCATATGTCGCAAGTTAGGCAATCTTCACAACATCCCATGTAATATAAATAATAAAGGGGAGATAACATAGTTGGCTTACACTCGCCACGTCAATCAAGAACATAAATAACATTACATCATCCAAACACTCATGGCCCGACTACGGCGCCAAAATAAAAGAGAACCCAACATGCGACACGGTCCCGATCACCCCCAACTGGGCACCACTACTGATCATCATGAAAGGAAACATAGTAATGTTGAGAGTCCTCGTCGAACTCCCACTTGAGCTCAAACGTGTCTCCTCGAGCGGAATCATCAGGCCCTGCATGTGGTGTAATAGTAATCTGTGAGCCACAGGGACTCAGCAATCTCGCACCCTCGCGATCAAGACTATTTAAGCTTATAGGTATGGCAAGGTAAATATAAGTGGAGCTGCAGCAAGCGACTAGCAAAATATGGTGGCTAACTTATTCGCAAAAGAGAGCGAGAAGAGGAGGCAAAGCGCGAGCGAGAAACTAGAGAGCAACCTGCGCAAACATTACTCCAACACCGTGTCCACTTCCCAAACTCTGCCGAGAAGAGGCCATCACGGTAACACACTCAGTTGATTCATTTTAATTAAGTTAAGGTTCAAGTTATCTACAATCGGACATTAACAAATTCCCATCTTCCAATAACCGCGGGCACGGCTTTTGAAAGTTCAAATCCCTGCAGGGGAGTCCCAACTTAGCCCATGACAAGCTCTCACGGTCAATGAAGGAATAGACCTCCTCCCAAGACATTCCGATCAGACTCGGTATCTCGGTTCTTCAAGACACTTCGACAGGTTAAAACAAGACCAGCAACACCGCCCGAATGTGCCGACAAATCCCGATAGGAGCTGCACATAACTCGTTCTCAGGGCACACTCAGATAAGCAATCCGTACAACTAAAACCAGCCCTCAAGTTTCCCCGAGGTGGCGCTGCAAGGGGCTCTAGGTTGGACCAACACTCAGAGGAGCACTGGCCCGGGGGGGGGTTAAATAAGATGACCCTCGGGCTCCGGAAACCCAAGGGAAAAAGAGGCTAGGTGGCAAATGGTAAAACCAAGGTTGCCTATTGCTGGAAAAGCTTTAATCAAGGCGAACTATCAAGGGGTTCCCATTATAACCCAACCGCGTAAGGAACGCAAAATAAGGGAACATAACACCGATATGACGGGAACTAGGGTGGCAAGAGTGGAACAAAACACTAGGCGAGAGGCCGAGCCTTCCACCCTTTACCAAGTATATAGATGCATTAAGATAACATGGCAATATAATGATATCCCAACAAGTAGATAAATGACCCAACAAGGAACGGCCTCCAATCTTCACCTGCAACTAGCAACGTTATAAGAGGGGCTGAGCAAAGCGGTAACATAGCCAATCAACGGTTTGCTAGGACAAGGTGGGTTAGAGGTTTGACATGGCAATTTGGGAGGCTTGAAAGCAAGTGGTAGGCATCGTAGCATTGGCATAGCAAAAGAGCGAGCAAACTAGCATAGCAAAGATAGTAGTGATTTCGAGGGTATGATCATCTTGCCTACAAAGTTGTCAGAGTTGACTGGATCCTCGAAAGCAAACTCAACGGGCTACTCGTTAGAGAACTTGTCTCCCGGATCTACCCAAACAAGACAAACAAGCAACAAGGACACAATCAACCACGTGCAAGGATCAAACAATATGATGCAATGATGATATGCTATGCGGGATGCGATGCGGGATGCATATGCAAGATATGATAGGAGATGCAAGAACCTGGCCTCAACTTGGAAATCCAAGTGTGCCACTGGGAAGATGAGATGAAATTGCTTGAAAACGATATAAAGAACGCCGGAATCGGAGTTACGGTTTGGAAATGGCAAGCGATTCAAAATTGACACCGGTCTGCGATTTACAGCAAGTAGCCATCTAAATGCAATGAGATGAAACATGCTACAGCACTCAAACATGAAAACAAAATACATGGCAGGGATGCATTCATGATTCTTAACAAAAGTCTAGCACTGAGCTACGGCCAATTCATCCATTAACAGGTTCAAACAAGCATGGCAAAAAATGCATATGGCAAACAGATCTCAGACTTGGTGAAATCAACACTTGTCTGGAATTTCAGATCAGATAGCACTCTTCGGAGCAACAAAACTACATGCTACAGGACCTGAACATGGCAAAGTAAAGCATGGCATGGAGCTACTCAAAGAGCTTAACAAAAGTCCCTTAGTGACCTTGAGCCAAAAGGGATCAGAAAATTCAATTGCAAGCATGTGAACATAGCAAAAACATAATCAGTTTTCAGACTTAGTGAAAACTGGAGCATGCTGAAAACAGATATCAAGTAGGCATGTTTAGGAGCTCGATGCACTCACTACGGTGCAAGTCATGAAAAACTAAGCATACACCCATCAAGAACACACAAAATGCAAGCTAGACATGGCAAGAACAAAAGCATAGCATGCACGGATCAACTACAACATCATCGGCAAAATTGCAAACAAGTTGACAATATGCCCAGATTCACAAAGTAGCAAAAGTAGAGCTCGATTGACTCAAGCTAGGGTGCTCCATAAATGCAAACAAAGACATGGATGGATAGAGAACTACAAGATTAACAAAACATCCTTACTGATCATCCTCAAAAGAGGCACGGATCACTAGGAAACAACATGAACATATGGCATCATGAGATGAACACATGGGTTGTACCTCTGGAAAGATGACAAAACCCTTTACAAAACATATGAAGAGTATCAGGGCATATCATGCACACATTAATCATGGCAAAAATGACAAAAACCTAAATGGAGTAGCAGATCTGACAATTATCTCAAGTAGCCCTCTTCTAACAGCATTTCGGGCATCAAGATGAACTCAAATGAAAATTATGCAATGGAATGAAACGATGTACTCTCTGAGATGAACATTTTGATATGCTATATGCATGAATCAGAGCTACGGATGCAAAGTTACGAGGCTATGAACATGAGCACTTGGATCTGGAATTTTTGGGACTTGGAAGAAAAAAAACAACCTCTCCGGGACAGATCTAGGGTTTCAGCGGGCACGCGGCCCGAGGCAAGTCCGGCGAGCTCCCTCGGCTCCGGCGAGCTTGACGGAGCGGCGGGGAGGCGAGGGGGGAGGTCGCCCCGGCCTCTCCCGGCCGGATCTGGCGGCGGGGAGGCGAGGCGGCGCGGGGAGACGGCTGGGCAAGGCTCCCGCGGCGCCGGCGAGGTTCCGGTGGCGGCGGCCGGCGACGAGGCGGCGCGCAGGCGGCGGCGTCCGAGGCGGCAAAGGCGGCGCGGGCGAGCGGCGTCGGGAAGGAGAAGGGCGCGGGCGGCGCGGCGTCTGCGGGCCGTGGGGGCCCCGGCTGGGTCGCGCGGGCCTTGGGCAGTGGCGGCTTGCCACGTGGCAGGCGGCTAGAGCCCGCGGGCGGCGGCGGACGAAATGTCCGGCGCGGCGCGAGGTGGATTTTTTTAGGGTTTCGGACGAGGGGGGATCCGGATTTTCGGGGAGAGGCCATATATAGGCATAGGGGGCGCTAGGAGAGTCCAAATGAGGTGCGGTTTTCGGCCACGCGATCGTGATCGAACGAGGTTTAGGTGGGTTTTGGGCCAAATTGGAGGGGTGTTGGGCTGCAACACACACGAGGCCTTTTCGGTCCCTCGGTTAACTGTTGGAGTATCAAACGAAGTCCAAATGATACGAAACTTGACAGGCGGTCTACCGGTAGTAAACCAAGGCCGCTTGGCAAGTCTCGGTCCAATCTGGAAATGTTTAATCCCCACACACGAAAGAAAGCTAGAAATGACCACCGGAGGAGAACGAAGCGCCGGAATGCAAAACGGACAACGGGGAAAATGCTCGAATGCATGAGACGAGCACGTATGCAAATGCAATGCACATGATGACATGATATGAGATGCATCACAATGACAACAACACATGGAGACAAAAACCCGAACCCGAGAAAATAAAATAACTTAACGCCGGAAACGGCAAGAGTTGGAGTACAACTTGGGAAAGTTACATCCGGAGTGTTACATGAAAGTACTAGGTGCATTAGTTAACCCAAAAGGCATGACTAACCACTCATATAATCCAAACTTAGTTTTAAATGTTGTTTTCCATTCATCTCCAAATTTCATACGAATTTGATGGTATCCACTACACAAATCAACTTTGGAGAATATTGTAGAGCCACTCAATTCGTCAAGCATATCATCTAGACTAGGAATAGGATGACGATAACAAATAGTAATATTATTAATGCATCTACAATCAACGCACATACGCGACGTACCATCCTTTTTGGCACTAAAATGATAGGAACAACACAAGGACTAAGGGATTCGCGTATATAACCTTTGTCAAGCACCTCCTTTACTTGACACATAATCTCCTTCGTTTCCTCTGGATTGGTACGGTATGGCGCATGGTTGGGTAATGATGCACTGGGAATTAAGTCAATTTGATGCTCAATCCCTCGAATAGGTGGTAATCCCGGTGGCACGTCTTGCGGAAAGACATCAGCGAACTCCTGCAAAATGTTAGTGACAGCAGGAGGCAACGAGGAAGGCATGTCCTCGAATGAAAATAATGCCTCTTTGCACACAAAAGTATAGCAAACAGATTTGCTAAAATCTAGATCATCAATATCAGATTTGGTGGCAAGTAAACATGCACTTTTCAATTTAATTTCAGAAGCAACACTAGATGGTTTATTATTAGGATTCATTTGTTGCTCAAATTATTTTGCCACAATCTGATTTTCACTCATATTTTGCTCCTGTTTTGCTTTATTAGCTCTATTAATATCATCTTTCAAAATGGAACCAGGAGTCATAGGAAGCAAAGTAATATTTTTGTCCTTATGAACAAGAGTATACTGATTAGTTCTACCATGCTGTACATAATTTTTATCAAATTTCCATGGTCTACCAAGTAATAAGGAACATGCTTGCATAGGTACCACATCACAATCAACATAATCAACATATGTAGAGATACTAAAATGCACACGAACAGTACGTGTTACCTTAACCTTGCCGCTGTTGTTGAACCATTGTATGTAGTAAGGATGTGGATGCGGTCTTGTGGTGAGAGAGAGCTTCTCCACCATCTCCATGCTAGCCAAGTTGTTGCAGCTCCCTCCATCTATGATGACGTGAACAGAACGTTTATTCACAACTTCCTTTGTATGGAACAAATTATGCCTATGATTTTGCTCAGCTTGTGTAACCTGCACACTGAAAACACGTTGAGCAACTAAACATTCATACATGTCAGCATCTTCAGCAGCCATGTATTGCGTCTCATGATCAGAATCATCTCTACCATGTTCTTCATGTGTAATAAGAGTCAAAGTCTCCTCATCATAGTCACTAGCGGACTCATACCCACCATCCTCAGTAGCAATCATCACATGCTGAGATTTGCATTCTCTCATAAAATGTCCTCTTCCCTTACAACAACGACAAATAATATCACTTGTGTGCCCTGTTGATGCCATGGAAGAAGAAGAGCTCTGCGTAGGCTCGGCAGGTGTGCTCTTGGCATATAGTGGTGGTTGTGCCTGCTTTCTTGTATCATGGCTGGAGGTGGCACCTGATGGAGGTGCTGGTGTAGTGGAAGTAGAGGATGCACGTGGTGTCCATGATGAAGATCGACCAGCAGAAAAGTTAGTTCGCACCAATGCATGTCGATCCTACACTTCATGTTCAGCTTTACAAGCAAGATGGAATAAACGAGTAATATTATTATACTCCTTATACTCTAGAATGGTCTGAATCTCTCTATTTAATCCACCCATAAAACGTACAATCATAGCTTCATTCTCCTCAACAATACCACATCTAATCATGCCAGTTTGTAATTCCTGATAATATTCTTCTATAGAATTTTTTCCTTGTCTTAAACACTGCAATTTTTGAATTAATTCACGTTGATAATATGGTGGAACCCAACGAGTACGTATAGCAGTTTTCAAAGCAGTCCAAGTAGCTGGAATAGGATATAATCTACAATGTTCAGACCACCAAACACATGCAAAGCTAGTGAAATCACGAACAGCAGCAGGAACACGTCTCTCCTCAGGATATTGTAAACATGTAAATCGTTGTTAAGTTTCTAACTCCCAAGTGAGATATATATCAGGAACATATCTACCCTCAAATGGTGGAATATTCAATTTCAGTTTAGGGAGATTGTTGATGACATCAATACCACTGTTACACCCACAGCCTGTGCTGCTATACATACTGGACCAATTACTAGAGCCCGCGCACGCCAATTAAATTATTGGGTACTTTTGTTTCTTGGTAATGATTCTAATGTTCATGAGAATATGATGCTGCCTAAATTGGATACATTTGTTTTGCTTACAAATGAAGGGCCTGGCATGGATAAGATGGATGAACGCTGGAGCAAGACCAAGCATGGAGATGATGGCATGCGCAAGGGGATCAAGAACGGAGTTACATGTGATGATTTCAGGACTTTGAAGCCACCATAAGGAGTGCATGAAGCCTTGGACGAAATATACAAGATGCTACTTCATAAATTTCGTCCAGAGGCTATTCTAGGTGCTGCATCACCTTATTATTGGGCCAGGCCCATGTATTTTCGAAATACTTAAGTATAGGCTGTTTTTAGAGTCTATATGTGTGGGGAAACAATAGATAGGGTTAGTTTCGGACCCCTTCTCCAAGGGCCATGAAATTGCCGCCTCTTCCTCCATATATACAGCCCTTAGGGCATCGTTTAGACTTTGGGTTCTGTTTAGATTAAAAGTTCACCATAGCTGCAACTTCGCTTACTTAGTTTGTGTTCAACGACTTGACAAAGACATCACAGAACCCCACCCTCATCAATAAAGCTTTCCTCTTATATTCGCAATATCCAGATTACAATTTCAATTTCTTGCTTGTTCTTTGTTGCTTGTAGGAAATAGGCCCTCATGGTCAGGTTGATCATGCTCCGGCGTGGTCAATAACCTCTCGGAGTTGGTTTAGCGATTGCTAAGGCGCGACGTCCTCGCACGTTCGTAGTCGGGTCGGTGAAGTCGACTTCCACCAAAATGATAGCCACCATCTCATCAAAAGATCAGGCCCCTCGCCTCTATCAAGTGGTATCATATTTCCAGGTTGCTCGGTGAGACTTTACAACTTTTCGTAGTTTAGACCGAGTCTGTTCTTCATACCTATAGTCCGCGAAAAAGCAAAAAAAATTAGGGTTAGTTCATCCTATCCGAACCAATCTGAGCCTTTGCATAATCTTTTTTGTATTTGCTTTGTTGAATTTGCGGTTGCATCATCGTGTCAAGTTGCCGGTCTTAGTGTCTAGTCCTTTAGAGTTTTGAGTTCTGTTCACAGGTTGTCACGTCACCACTGCCATATATCACCACCGCATCATCATCATCGCTGCTGCCATATACCACCACCGCACCAACTTCATCGCCGCTACCATATACCACCACCACATATTCACCGCCAATCCGAGTCCATATACGCCACCACATATTAGTCGCTGTCACGCCAATCCGAGTCCACCTGCAACATAAATCCGACACCAGTCTGAGTTCCACCAGATTCATCCCCGCCACCAGTCCGAGATTCCACCAGATTCATCTCCGCCACCAGTCCAAGTCCAGTAATTGTTGCTTTGTTTTTGATTTCCAGATCACGCGATACTCTGAGTCATGACAAAGTAGGACTCCCCAACTTCCGAGCCATCTGCAGAAGAAAAATAGTTCCAGTTTCAAAAAAAACTAAGTCTGGAAAATTCTGGCTAGGCAGTTTTTAGGACATTTGTAGACTTTTTCGAAAAAATTGTCGCGGAGCAAAAAAAAAGAGAAAAAAGTGCAAAAAAGGTGAAAAAAGAAAAAATCCAGAGTGTGCTCCTCCCTTTGTTATGTGCAGCGCCGTGATTTTGCTAATATTCTAGACTCGCGTCTCTAGTACGGTCTAGCCTAGGACCAGCACATTACCGTCATTGAGCGTTTATTCAACTTTGCATATCTGAATTGATTATTGCTGACCCTTTTTGCTACCCTATTATAAGCCTTCCCAGCTCCACATACATCTATGTCGTGTGTTTGACTCTCCCTGGTAATCGCTCTATCCGAGCTTTGAGAGTTTTGACTACAACGGTTGCTGATCACCACCTGCTGCTTGGTAAGAACTGGTAAGAATTTGAGATTCGCTTGACGGATTTGTGACTGTCCACCACACCATCACCACCACTTCCTAGTAGTCTGTAGGATCATATTCTTGTGTGTTTCTATTGCTGCTAACCATGGCAGGATCACAAGCCGATTTGACTGACTGGGAGAATATGACAAACAAAGAGTTACATGATAAGTTTCAGCAAATGATGAGTGGACAGGTGGAAGATGTGCTAAATAGATTTGAAGAGGCCATGGAGAAGATAGATGGCATTGAGAAAGCGTTCGAAACAAAGCTCGATAACAAGTTTAATGAATTGCTCGCGCGTCTTCCACCGCCCGCTGCACCTGTCACACCTCTACAACAACAACAACAACAACAAAAACATCGTATTCCAAATCAAGTGTGACGACCACAGCGTGTTCCCATTGAGCCTGGTCAAACTTCTGGTGCTGCTGTACCTACTGTTGGTGCTTATGTGACTCCTGCTGCTACTGCAGAGGTGGAGGACCATTACGAGGATGAGGTTGATCAAAATTAGAACTACGTGCAACCACCAGCACCACCACCACCAGGTCGTCCTCATGCATATCATCGCAACGGTAGGGCTGCACCACCACCTGAGGCACGAGATCATGACCATCTTCCTAAACTGAAATTGAATATTCCACCATTTGAGGGTAGATATGTTCCTGATATATATCTTACTTGGGAGTTAGAAACTAAACAACATTTTACATGTTTACAATATCCCGAGGAGAGACGTGTTCCTACTGCTGTTTGTGCTTTCACTAGTTTTGCATGTGTTTGGTGGTCTGAACATTGTAGATTATATCCCATTCCAGCTACTTGGGCTGCTTTGAAAGCTGCTATGCGTACTCGTTGGGTTCCACCTTATTATCAACGTGAATTACTTCAAAAATTGCAGCGCTTAAGACAAGGAAAAAATTATGTAGAAGAATATTATCAAGAATTACAAACTGGCATGATTAGATGTGGTATTGTTGAGGAGAATGAAGCATGATTTATGGGTGGATCAAATAGAGATATTCAGACCATTCTAGAGTATAAGGATTATAATAATATCACTCATTTATTCCATCTTCCTCATGGACACCACGTGCATCCTCTACTTCCACTACACCAGCACCTCCATCAGGCGCCACCTCCAACCGTGATACAAGAAAGCATGCACAACCACCGCTATCTACCAAGAGCACACCTGCCGGGCCTGTGTAGAACTCTTCTTCTTCCATGGCATCAACAGGGCACACAAGTGATATTATTTATGAAAGTGCTAGTGATCGACTAGAGGGGGGGGGGGTGAAGAGGCGATTTTTATGAAAGTCTTCAAAACATGGAAATTTCAAAGACAAATGATAGAAATAAACCTATTACCATGCAGCGGAAGGTAGACTACACTAAGCAAGCCATAGTCAAGTATTCAATGAAATGAAAGCACGAAGACTAATAGCAGCTAGGCAGTATAGATCAGGATGGAAGATAGTATGAAGCCAATCAAAACAAGCAGTCACTCAGTGAAGACAAAAGATAATGCAATCATACAATGACTTCACCAGGGCCAACCGTAAGTAAAGGAATGGGAAGGATGAAAACAGTGAATCATTGAAGACAATGATTTGTTGGACCAGTTCCAGTTGCTGTGACAACTGTACATCTGGTTAGGGAGGCTGAGATTCAACTCAGAAGACCACGTCTTCACCTTATTCCCCTTGAGCTAAGGACACCCAATCCTCGCCCAATCTCTCTGGTAAGTCTTCAAGGTAGACTTCCAAACCTTCACAGACTTCGTTCACCAGCGATCCACAATGACTCTTGGATGCTCAGAATGCGACGCCTAACCGGCTGGAGGATTCACAGTCCTCAAGTGTAATAAGTCTTTAGATCACACAGACAGGAAGACTTAAGTGATGCCTAACACTCTTTGGCTCTGGGTGTTTAGGGCTTTATCCTCACAGGAATTTTCTCTCAAAGGCTTCGAGGTGGGTTGCTCTCAAACGACAAAAGCCGTGCACTAACTCTGAGCAGCCAACCGTTTATGGTTGTAAGGGGTGGGCTATTTATAGCCACTAGGCAACCCGACCTGATTTGTCCGAAATGAACCTGGGTCACTAAGGAACTGACACGTGTTCCAACGGTCACATTTCAAACACACACGGCAACTTTACTTGGGCTACAAGCAAAGCTGACTTATCCAGCTCTGGATAAGATTTGCTCTCATTGTCTTCGCTCGAAGACATAGGATTTTTGGTTAAGCATCACTTCAGTCATTCTGACGGGTTCACTTGGACCCCACTTAACAGTACGGTGGTTCCTATGACTCATCAAAGAAGAAAAAGAACGACGAAACTGCTAAGTCTTCGCGCTCCATAGTCTTCATGCGATGTCTTCTCTTGTCATAGTCTTCAATGTGAATGTCTTCACATACCACCTTTGACTTCAATGTCTTCATACATTTTTAGGGGTCATCTCTAGTAGGAAAACCGAATCAATGAGGGACTTCTACCTGTGTTATCCTGCAATTCTCACAAACACATTAGTCCCTCAAACAAGTTTGTCGTCAATACTCCAAAACCAACTAGGGGTGGCACTAGATAGACATACAATCTCCCCCTTTTTGGTGATTGATGACAAACTGGTTGAAGTTTTCAACGGGGAATAAAATATGTGAAATTGTAAAGGATAGGGTATTGTCTTCATAAGTTGCAAAGGCTCCCCCTGAAGATGTGCATATAAGTAATTTGCTCTTGGAATGCAAATGCACATGGCAGGTTGTACTTGTGGAGATCCTCTTCAACCTATGATGATAATTCATCATGCATGATATGATGTAACGAAGATAATGACATGCATAATGGAAAATGGACGTCTGCAAAATGATCTAAGTGCGGAATTTATCATCGCACATGCGGAATTTATCATCGCATCACAGAATAGAAAATAAGTAGCAAACAACCATCGAGTTTAAGTGTTACAACTGAAAGAACCAATTGTATCGGAAATGAGAGTTGTAAGCACTTGGCAAAAGTAGCAAAAAGTAAAGAAACCACCCATATGGACCCGCTTGAAGACTATAAACTCATATGCTTCTCCCCCTTTTGTTAGTGAGGACCAAAAAGGTTTGAAGACATAGAGCGCCTACTCGTTCCCATGAGGTGCAGGCGAGGCAGCAGGGTCGTCGTTGAGGTCCGGTGGTGCAGAAGAACTTGGTGCAGTGTCGACACGTGCTGAAGTTGGAGGAGGTGAAGTTGCATCATCTTGGTCATCGATGACTCTGGCATTCACTGTCGCAGCTGAGGACGAGTAGTCAGAGTCTTCAAGTGAGGGAGTCCGACACAAGTGAGCATTTCTGGGAGGAGTTGAGTCAAACTTGAACCGTTCGGTGAAGCCATCATCTTGCATATCAGCTTCAGCACTAAGTAAGGCCAAACTCTTCCACAACCTCCGACAGGTTTGATGAGTGATAAAGGCATTCTTGGTGGCAAGATTGCGAATGCGGTTGACATCCACCAAGAGGCTTTGCATCTGACGCTTAAGCCAGTCATGATGTTTGTCCTGTTTTTGGTGCAGCGCGATGAGAAGCTTTCGGTCATTTAGGACACGAGATCGCCTTCGAGGCCTTTGCGCAATGGTGCTACCAGTGGCGTCAGTTTGAGCGCGAGGGGCACGTGTGTTACCAGCAAGAGGATAAACACGAGAAACTGCTGAAACTCCTTCAATAGGCTGGGTGAAGCTTTGGTGATCAACATTGTGAAGATAAATGGGATCCTTAGCCGGCTCTGGGTAAATAGCTTCAACTGATAGATCAACCTATGGCAAGAATATGAGATGATTGCGCGCAGACGGATGATAGTTGAAGGCGGAGTGACGCTTGATAAGAAGCATGACCCATGGAGCATAGAATTTCAACCCAAAAATGTCGGAGCCAGATGCAGCCAACTGCCTGATGAAGAAGTCTTGAGCATTGAAGCTGATGCCATTGAAGATATAGAAAACCAAAGTCTTCATTTCTCCTTCAAGCTTCGCTGCAGATGAATGTCCTTTGGCAAGCCATAGAGTCTTCCTGATGATATGGTAAATGGTGCGAGGCAGGTACTCTAGGTCTTGAACAAAGAATTCAGACGGGTATTCAGCGTCGTGAGGCAGAGGCTTCATCATGCTTAGCATTTGACTCATGTTGGGTTCTGGCTTCTGAAAGATGCTTTCCAAGGCATTCTGGTGTTGTTGACAACCTAGTTAGTATTCACTAGGAGTGGGCAGGCCTATGAGCTCAGTGATATCAAGAGCTTTGGCTTCATGATGGACATTGCCTGTCATCCACTCAAGGACCCAAGTCTTTGGATCCCTGTTGTAGCCTTGAATGTGAAGAGTTGCATAGAACTGTAGCAGAAGCTCTTCATTCCAGTGTTCCTTATCTGTGACAAACTGCAACAGTCCAGCATCTCTGAAGCAATCCAACGCTTCTTCAAGGCAGGGCAGGCCAGCTATAGCTTCAGAGTCAAGGCGCATATGTGGAAATATGCGCTCTTGATTGTATAGGACGCAGGAATAGTAGATGCACTGCTGATAGCTCCAGAACCGATCTGATGAAATGCGAGGTCTGGTATAAGGGTTCTTGGAGCTGTTGAAGAAGGTGTTATGTGCCACGAAGCCATTCACATTGAAGACCCCAGGTGAAGTGGCAGTGCCTGGGAATCGTGGAAGTCTTGGCTTGGGCTTTTGGACTTGAGGTCTGTGCTCGACATGATACTCAAATTGTGGACCCGCAGCAGGTGGAGGAACCAGAACGGGCCAGCGGACCATAACAGGCTGACCACGATCAAATGCCAGCTCAATTGTATGAGGTCTTGGAGGGGGAACATGAGCATTGGCATTGTCTTCATGGGCTTCAGGGGCCACATTGGTTTCAGGTGCTTCAGCATTGACTTCGGGTGCTGTAGTGGCTTTAGATGCTTGGACTTCTGGCATCGTAGTAGCTTCAGGCACCGTATTAGCTTCAGCCATGACGATGTCATTGGCTTCAGCAGTGATGTTGGTGGCCGCCTCAGGGTTGTTAACCTCCACTTCAGGAGCTGGAGGGTCGAACACGTTCTCCTCGAGAACAACATCTTGGTGGGACGGGGGTGTAGCAACTCTTTCAACTCTTGGTGCTTCTTCTTCATCGGCTGATGCAGCCGGAATATCTTCAGCCATTTTAGCTTCAGATTCAGACACGTGCATAGTTGGAGTGACTTGGGGCCTTAGTCCTTTGCGAAGCCTGCGTAATGCTGGCGACGCTTGTGGAGATGGAGTGTGCTGGGCCTCAAAGTCATCGTCATCTTGCACTGGTAAGGTAGCTTGTGGTTGGGGAGAACTTGGGGTGTCTTGTCATTGTGGGTGATCAGCCCATGATGCATCCTGAGAAGTTGGCGTCAGAGGACGACCAATGCTGATGAGTTCGTTGTGCGTGAGCACAGGCGATGATACCAATTGGTGCTCCATCGGAGGATCATCATCTTCAACATTGTCATGAGGACCAATGTCTTCAGCTGCGGCAGGGTCAACAACTGGATTGTCTTCAGCTTCAGGAGCCTCTGGAGAAGCAGGCTCATGAATTACCACTTGGCGTTCTTGATTTTTAGACGCAGGAAGAGCCACTGAGATTGGCTCGACCTCAAGGGGCTCTGTGGGAGCAGCCCGATCTCTCTTCTTGGTTTTGCATTTCTTAGTTGGAGGAGCTGAAGGAAATATGCCCCAGAGGCAATAATAAAGTTATTATTTATTTCCTTATATCATGATAAAATGTTTATTATTCATGCTAGAATTGTATTAACCGGAAACATAATACATGTGTGAATACATAGACAAATAGAGTGTCACTAGTATGCCTCTACTTGACTAGCTCGTTGATCAAAGATGGTTATGTTTCCTAACCATAGACATGAGTTGTCATTTGATTAACGGGATCACATCATTAGGAGAATGATGTGATTGACTTGACCCATTCCGTTAGCATAGCACTTGATCGTTTACTTTGTTGCTATTGCTTTCTTCATGACTTATACATGTTCCTATGACTATGAGATTATGCAACTCCCGTTTACCAGAGGAACACTTTGTGTGCTACCAAACGTCACAACGTAACTGGGTGATTATAAAGGTGCTCTACAGGTGTCTCCGAAGGTACTTGTTGGGTTGGCGTATTTCGAGATTAGGATTTGTCACTCCGATTGTCGGAGAGGTATCTCTGGGCCCTCTCGGTAATGCACATCACTTAAGCCTTGCAAGCATTGCAACTAATGAGTTAGTTGCAGGATTATGTATTACGGAACGATTAAAGAGACTTGCCGGTAACGAGATTGAACTAGGTATTGAGATACCGACGATCGAATCTCTGGCAAGTAACATACCGATGACAAAGGGAACAACGTATGTTGTTATGCGGTTTGACCGATAAAGATCTTCATAGAATATGTGGGAGCCAATATGAGCATCCAGGTTCTGCTATTGGTTATTGACTAGAGACGTGTGTCGGCCATGTCTACATTGTTCTCGAACCTGTAGGGTCCGCACGCTTAAGGTTTCAATGACAGTTATATTATGAGTTTATGATTTTTGATGTACCGAAGGAGTTCGGAGTCCCGGATGAGATCGGGGACATGACGAGGAGTCTCGAAATGGTCGAGACGTAAATATCGATATATTGGACGACTATATTCGGAGATCGGAAAGGTTCCGAGTGATTCAGGTATTTTTCGGAGTACCGGAGAGTTACGGGAATTCGCCGGGGAGTATATGGGCCTTATTGGCCATACGGGAATAGAGGAGAGAGGCCAAAAGGAAGGAGGCGCGTGCCCCCCTCTGGTCCGAATTGGACAAGGGGTGCAGCCCCCTTTTCCTTGTTCCTTTCCCCCTCTTTCCTTCTCTCCTACTCCAACAAGGGAAGGAGGAGTCCTACTCCCAGTGGGAGTAGGACTCCTCCCTTGGCGCGCCCTCCTCCTAGGCCGGCCGCCTCCCCTTTGCTCCTTTATATACGGGGGCAGGGGGGCACCCCATAGACACAACAGTTGATCATTGGTCTCTTAGCCGTGTGCGGTGCCCCCGTCCACCATAGTCCTCGATAATATTGTAGTGGTGCTTAGGCGAAGCCCTGCGACAGTAGAACATCAAGATCGTCACCACACCGTCGTGCTACCGGAAGTCTTCCCCGACATTCTGCTGGATCGGAGTCCGGGGATCGTCATCGAGCTGAACGTGTGCTAGTACTCGGAGGTGCCGCAGTTTCGGTGCTTGATCGGCCGGGCTGTGAAGACGTACGACTACATCAACCGCGTTGTGCTAATGCTTGCACTTTCAATCTACGAGGGTACGTAGACAACGCTCTCCCCTCTCGTTGCTATGCATCACCATGATCGTGCGTGTGCGTAGGATATTTTTTGAAATTACTACGTTCCCCAACAGTGGCATCTGAGCCTAGGTTTTATGCGTTGATGTTGTGCACGAGTAGAACACAAGTGACTTGTGGGCGATATAAGTCATACTGCTTACCATCATGTCATACTTTGGTTCGGCGGTATTGTTGGATGAAGCGGCCCGGACCGACATTACGCGTATGCTTACGCGAGACAGGTTCTACCGACGTGCTTTGCACACAGGTGGCTGGCGGGTGTCAGTTTCTCCAACTTTAGTTGAACCAAGTGTGGCTACGCCCGGTCCTTGCGAAGGTTAAAACAGCACCAACTTGACAAACTATCGTTGTGGTTTTGATGCGTAGGTAAGAACGGTTCTTGCTAAAGCCCGTAGCAGCCACGTAAAACTTGCAACAACAAAGTAGAGGACGTCTAACTTGTTTTCGCAGGGCTTGTTGTGATGTGATATGGTCAAGACATGATGCTAAATTTTATTGTATGAGATGAACATGTTTTCTAACCGAGTTATCGGCAACTGGCAGGAGCCATATGGTTGTCGCTTTATTGTATGCAATGCAATTGCGCTGTAATGCTTTACTTTATCACTAAGCGGTAGCGATAGTCGTGGAAGCATAAGATTGGAGAGACGACAACGATGCTACGATGATGATCAAGGTGTCGCGCTGGTGACGATGGTGATCATGACGGTGCTTCGGAGATGGAGATCATAAGCACAAGATGATGATGGCCATATCATATCACTTATATTGATTGCATGTGATGTTTATCTTTTATGCATCTTATCTTGCTTTGATTGATGGTAGCATTATAAGATGATCTCTCACTAAATTTCAAGATAAAAGTGTTCTCCCTGAGTATGCACCGTTGCCAAAGTTCATCGTGCCCAGACACCACGTGATGATCGGGTGTGATAAGCTCTATGTCCATCTACAATGGGTGCAAGCCAATTTTGCACACGCAGAATACTCAGGTTAAACTTGATGAGCCTAGCATATGCAGATATGGCCTCGGAACACTGAGACCGAAAGGTCGAGCGTGAATCATATAGTAGATATGATCAACATATTGATGTTCACCATTGAAAGCTACTCCATTTCACGTGATGATCGGTTATGGTTTAGTTGATTTGGATCACGTGATGACTTAGAAGATTAGAGGGATGTCTTTCTAAGTGGGAGTTCTTAAGTAATATGATTAAATTGAACTTAAATTTATCATGAACTTAGTCCTGATAGTATTTTGCAAATCATGTTGTAGATCAATAGCTCGCGTTGTTGCTTCCCTGTGTTTATTTTGATATGTTCCTAGAGAAAACTAAGTTGAAAGATGTTAGTAGCAATGATGCGGATTTGATCCATGATCTGAGGTTTATCCTCATTGCTGCATAGAAGAATTATGTCCTTGATGCACCGCTAGGTGACAGACCTATTGTAGGAGCAGATGCAGACGTTATGAGTGTTTGGCTAGCTCAATATGATGACTACTTGATAGTTTAGTGCACCATGCTTAAACGGCTTAGAATCGGGACTTCAAAGACGTTTTGAACGTCATGGACCATATGAGATGTTCCAGGAGTTGAAGTTAATACTTCAAGCAAATACCCGAGTTGAGAGATATGAAGTCTCCAACAAGTTCTATAACTAAAAGATGGAGGAGAATAGCTCAAGCAGTGAGCATGTGCTCAGATTGTCTGGGTACTACAATCGCTTGAATCAAGTGGGAGTTAATCTTCCAGATAAATAGTGATTGACTGAATTCTCTAGTCACCATCACCAAGTTAGTAGAACTTCATGATGAACTATAATATGCAAGGGATAACGAAAACGATTCCCAAGCTCTTCGTGATGCTGAAATCGACGAAGGTAGAAATCAAGAAAAGCATCAAGTTTTGATGGTAAACAAAACCACTAGTTTCAAGTAAAGGGACAAAGGGAAGAAAGGGGAACTTCAAGAAGAACGGCAAGCAAGTTGCTGCTCAAGTGAAAAACCCAAGTCTGAACCTAAGCCTGAAACTGAGTGCTTCTACTGCAAAGAGACTGGTCACTGGAAGCGGAACTACCGCAAGGATTTGGCAGATAAGAAGGATGGCAAAGTGAACAAAGGTATATTTGATATACAGATTATTGATGTGTATATTACTAGTGTTCGTAGCAACCCCTCGGTATTTGATATTGGTTCAGTTGCTAAGAATAGTAACTCGAAACGGGAGTTGCAGAATGAACAGAGACTAGTTAAGGGTGAAGTGACGATGTGTATTGGAAATGGTTCCAAGATTGATATGATCATCATCGCACACTCCCTATACTTTCGGGATTAGTGTTAAACCTAAAATAAATGTTATTTAGTGTTTGCGTTGAGCATGAATATGATTGGATCATGTTTATTGCAATACGGTTATTCATGTAAGTTAGAGAATAATTGTTGTTTCCTTACATGAATAAAACCTTCTATGGTCATACACCCAATGAAAATGGTTTTCTGGATCTCGATCGTGGTGATACACATTTTCATAATATTGAAGCCAAAATATGCAAAGTTAATATTGATAGTGCAATTTATTTGTGGCACTGCCGTTTAGGTCATATTGGTGTAAAGCGCATGAAGAAAATCCATGCTGATGGACTTTTGGAATCATTTGATTATGAATCAGTTGATGCTTGTGAACCATGCCTCATGGGCAAGATGACTAAGACTCCATTCTCCGGAACAATGGAGCGAGCAAAAGATTTGTTGGAAATCATACATACCGATGTATGTGGTCCGATGAATATTGAGGTTCGCGATAGGTATCATTATTTTCTGATCTTCACGGATGATTTGAGCAGATATGAGTATATCTACTTGATGAAACACAAGTCTGAAACATTTGAAAAGTTCAAAGAATTTCAGAGTGAAGTGGAGAATCTTCGTAACATAAATAAAAGTTTCTACAATATGACCGCAAAAATAAAATATTTGAGTTACGAGTTTGGCCTTCAATTAAAACAATGTGAAATAGTTTCACTACTCACGCCACCTGGAACACCATAGTGTAATGGTGTGTCCGAACGTCGTAACCGTGCTTTATTAGATATGGTGCAATCTATGACATCTCTTACTGATTTGCCGCTATCATTTTGAGGTTATGCATTAGAGACAGCTACATTCACGTTAAATAGGGCACCATCTAAATCCGTTGAGACAACACCGTATGAACTATGGTTTGGTAAGAAACCTAAGCTGTCGTTTCTTAAAGTTTGAGGTTGCAAAGCTTATGTGAAAAAGTTTCAACCTGATAAGCTCAAACCCAAATAGGAGAAGTGCGTCTTCATAGGATACCCAAAAGAAATTGTTAGGTACACCTTCTATCACAGATCCGAAGGCAAGATATTCGTTGCTGAGAATGGATCCTTTCTAGAGAAGGAGTTTCTCTTGAAAGAAGTGAGTGGGAGGAAAGTAGAACTTGATGAGGTAACTGTACCTGCTCACTTATTGGAAAGTAGTCAATCACAGAAATCTGTTCCTGTGACTACTACACCAATTAGTGAGGAAGTTAATGATGATGATCATGTAACTTCAGATCAAGTTACTACCGAACCTCGTAGGTAAACCAGAGTGAGATCCGCACCAGAGTGGTACGGTAATCATGTTCTGGAGGTCATGTTACTTGACCATGACGAGCCTACGAACTATGAGGAAGCGATGATGAGCCCAGATTCTGCGAAATGGCTTGAGGCCATGAAATCTAAGATGAGATCCATGTATGAGAACAAAGTATGGACTTTGATTAACATGCCCATTGATCAGCGAGCCATTGAGATTAAATGGATCTTCAAGAGGAAGACGGAAGCTGATAGTAATGTTACTATCTACAAAGCTAGAATTGTCGCAAAAAGGTTTTCGACAAGTTCAAGGTGTTGACTACGATGAGAGTTTCTCACTCGTATCTATGCTTAAGTCTGTCCGAATCATGTTAGCAATTGCCGCATTTTATGAAATCTGGCAAATGGATAAAAAACAGCATTCCTTAATGGATTTATTAAAGAAGAGTTGTATATGATGCAACCAGAAGGTTTTGTCAATCCTAAAGGTGCTAACAAAATATGCAAGCTCCAGCGATCCATCTATGGACTGGTGCAAGCATCTCGGAGTTGGAATATACGCTTTGATAAGTTGATCAAAGCATATAGTTTTATACAGACTTGCGGTGAAAGCCTGTATTTACAAGAAAGTGAGTGGGAGCACTACAACATTTCTGATAAAGATATGTGTATGACATATTGTTGATCGGAGATAATGTAGATTTATTCTGAAAAGCATAAAGGAATGTTTGAAAGGAGTTTTTCAAAGAAAGACCTCGGTGAAGTTGCTTACATATTGAGCATCAAGATCTATAGAGATAGATCAAGACGCTTGATAAGTTTTTTCAATGAGTACATACCTTGACAAGATTTTGAAGTAGTTCAAAATGGAACAGTCAAAGAAGGAGTTCTTGCCTGTGTTACAAGGTGTGAAGTTGAGTAAGACTCAAAAACCCAACCACGGCAGAAGATAGAGAGAATGAAAGTCATTCTCTATGCCTCAGCCATAGGTTCTATAAAGTATGCCATGCGGTGTACCAGACCTATTGTATAGTCTACCCTGAGTTTGACAAGAGAGTACAATAGTGATCTAGGAGTAGATCACTGGACATTGGTCAAAATTATCCTTAGTGGAATAAGGATATGTTTCTCGATTATGGAGGTGAGAAAAGATTCGTCGTAAAGGGTTACGTCGATGCATGTTTTGACACTGATCCAGATGACTCAAAGTCTCAATGTGGATAAATATTAAAAGTGGGAGCAATTAGCTAGAGTAGCTCCGTGCAGAGCATTGTTGACATAGAAATTTGCAAAATACTTATGGATCTGAATGTGGCAGACCCGTTGACTAAACTTCTCTCACAAGCAAAACATGATCACACCTTAGTACTCTTTGGGTATTAATCACATAGCGATGTTAACTAGATTATTGACTCAAGTAAACCCTTTGGGTATTGGTCACATGTTGATGTGAACTATGGGTGTTAATCACACGATGATGTGAACTATTGGTATTAAATCACATGGCGATGTGAATTAGATTATTGACTCTAGTGCAAGTGGGAGACTGAAGGAAATATGCCCTAGAGGCAATAATAAAGTTATTATTTATTTCCTTATATCATGATAAATGTTTATTATTCATGCTAGAATTGTATTAACCGGAAACATAATACATGTGTGAATACATAGACAAACAGAGTGTCACTAGTATGCCTCTACTTGACTAGCTCGTTGATCAAAGATGGTTATGTTTCCTAACCATAGACATGAGTTGTCATTTGACTAACGGGATCACATCATTAGGAGAATGATGTGATTGACTTGACCCATTCCGTTAGCATAGCACTTGATCGTTTACTTTGTTGCTATTGCTTTCTTCATGACTTATACATGTTCCTATGACTATGAGATTATGCAACTCCCGTTTACCAGAGGAACACTTTGTGTGCTATCAAACGTCACAACGTAACTGGGTGATTATAAAGGTGCTCTACAGGTGTCTCCGAAGGTACTTGTTGGTTGGCGTATGTCGAGATTAGGATTTGTCACTCCGATTGTCGGAGGGGTATCTCTGGGCCCTCTCGGTAATGCACATCACTTAAGCCTTGCAAGCATTGCAACTAATGAGTTAGTTGCAGGATTATGTATTACGGAACGAGTAAAGAGACTTGCCGGTAACGAGATTGAACTAGGTATTGAGATACCGACGATCGAATCTCGGGCAAGTAACATACCGATGAAAAAGGGAACAACGTATGTTGTTATGCGGTTTGACTGATAAAGATCTTCATAGAATATGTGGGAGCCAATATGAGCATCCAGGTTCCGCTATTGGTTATTGACCGGAGACATGTCTCGATCATGTCTACATTGTTCTCGAACCCATAGGGTCCGCACGCTTAAGGTTTCAATGACAGTTATATTATGAGTTTATGAGTTTTGATGTACCGAAGGAGTTCGGAGTCCCGGATGAGATCAGGGACATGACGAGGAGTCTCGAAATGGTCGAGACGTAAAGATCGATATATTGGACAACTACATTCGGACATCGGAAAGGTTCCGAGTGATTCGGGTATTTTTCGGAGTACCGGAGAGTTACGGGAATTCGCCGGGGAGTATATGGGCCTTATTGGGCCATATGGGAATAGAGGAGAGAGTCCAAAAGGAAGGAGGCGCGCGCCCCCCTCTGGTCCGAATTGGACAAGGGGTGCAGCCCCCTTTTCCTCGTTCCTTTCCCCCTCTTTCCTTCTCTCCTACTCCAACAAGGGAAGGAGGAGTCCTACTCCCGGTGGGAGTAGGACTCCCCCCTTGGCGCGCCCTCCTCCTAGGTCGGCCGCTTCCCCCCTTGCTCCTTTATATACGGGTGCAGGGGGCGCCCCATAGACACAACAGTTGATCATTGTTCTCTTAGTCGTGTGCGGTGTCCCCTCCACCATAGTCCTCGATAATATTGTAGTGGTGCTTAGGCGAAGCCCTGCAACAGTAGAACATCAAGATCGTCACCACACCGTCGTGCTGATGGAACTCTTCCCCGACATTCTACTGGATCGGAGTCCGGGGATCGTCATCGAGCTGAACGTGTGCTAGAACTCAGAGGTGCCGTAGTTTCGGTGCCTGATCGGTCGGGCCGTGAAGACGTACGACTAAATCAACCGCGTTGTGCTAACGCTTCCGCTTTCGGTCTACGAGGGTACGTAGACAACTCTCTCCCCTCTAGTTGCTATGCATCACCATGATCTTGCGTGTGCATAGGATATTTTTTGAAATTACTACGTTCCCCAACAGGAGCATCATCAGTGGTGCCCTTGGTTTTGCGCTTTCTGGCTTCAGCTTCAGCAGCCCTTGTTTTCTTCAGTTCTGAAGCCACTGTGGGGACCTGAGGCTTCGAGCCTGTCATACTGGCTGGGAAGACAATTGGGTGTACTTCCTGCCTTGGTGCTTCGGGTTCTGCCACAGCTGGCTTCTTCTTCTTCTTCTTGGCCGCCATTCTGGGGTCGATTCCTGGTCGCCCCAAGGCCTTGCGCTTTTCAGCCTCATTGCATCCTTGGACACATTTAGCAGCAAGATCCTTCATGCGCTCACGAGAACCTTTGGCTTCTTCGCGTTTGGTTCGGAATGCTTCCTTAAGCTCATGCATCATGGTCTGAAAGTTCTGAATGTCTTCAACATTAAGCTTGGCCATGTGCTTCTTGAACTGAGCCTTTTCATAATCTATCTTATGCTTCAGTTCAACAGTCTTCTAAGCTAGAGCCAGCTTAGCAGCAATGGCTCCGTGGAAGGCGACACTGAGGCCAATGGGAAGCTGAAGATCATCAAAGCTGACATTTGGGCTGTCAAACCACGCATCAATGAATGTGTTGATGATTTCAACATCAAAGAGAGGAAGGTCATTGAAGATTTCTACCTCTTGCTTGCTCTTGATCAACTTCTCAAGAACATCATCGCCAAGATCGTCGTCGCTGGACAGATCAATGGCGTCATTGCGCAGAATAGCAGCAGCGGTCAGTGCTTGGCTAGTGGGTTGCAAGGGCATCTTCACTTTGGAGGGCTTGGAGATGCGTGACAAATCTTCAGACTGCACACTGAGTTCAGGAGGTGCAGTGCCCAGAGGCTTCGCCCATGAGGCCTTTGGTGCTGGGGAAGGCTTCGAAGCTTGAGTTTTCTTCAGCTTCTTTGGCTTCGGTGGTGCAGGCGCTTCGTCAGAATCAGCGTCGTCTGCAGGTTCATCCACGGCTGTCCCTTGAACCATAATATGAGTGATGAGGCCTTCTAGGTTGTAGAAGGGCCCAACAAGATTGGGTTCAGCTTCGCGTGTGCCATCAGCACGAGGAGCAGAGGGGCCTGGATTGAAGTCTAATCCCCGCAACTTCTTGTTTTCTTTGGCCGAGTTCCTGGCAAACTGAAGGTTGCGCTTAAACAGATTGTCGTCACAACCCCATAGCAGTGACGATGGGTCCGCATCTGCAGGCTGTGGTCCACGGACCATACAAGGATAGAAGCCTTGTTCAATGGCTTCAGCTCTGGACCTGGGTTGAAGATTTTTGTATAGGATGTCTCCCCACGGTCGCTTGATGGCATTCTTCTCAGCATATTCCTGGGTCACGAACCTGTACTTGAACCATTGCTCGGCCCAGTATCTTGGAATCCATTGGATTCGTGTCTTGCGCTGACCATAACTTTCTTCGGGGTCAGTTTTGTACAGTTCATAAAGATCTTCGGGCAGGTCCGTTGATGTACCCCCACGGCGTTGTCTGCCGCCCTTTCTTGCAGATTTCTCTTTTGCCATGAAGTTCAGACCGAAAGGCTTCAACGCTGTGAAAGTCTTCCGTCTACTGGTTAGACAGGAACTGGCTTCAGGAGAATTTATATGATGCTGTAAGAATTCTGCAAATGAATGCAGACTATGAGAACCAAGGGATTCTCCCACGGACATGTACCTGTGACAGCATTAAGGTGCGAGGGAAGGGGAAGAGGTCATATGCATTCTCAGAAGATTTTGAAGATAAATCAGTTTAGAAGACATTGACCTCATAGTGCGAAGACATTCACTCATAGATAGAGAGTTGGTTCCAGATTTGTACGAATTCATGAATAAGTACAAGTGAGGAATCTAACTACTTTGTGAAGCATAAGTGAACATACTAGGCATATTATGAGATGCAGTATGAAACAGATTTAACTTGTGTGAATAAAAACTGCTTGTGGTAGAAAATGATGAATCTATAGGATCAAAGGGGCTGTAAAAAGGAGGTTTTATTTACCACACGAAGAACTGCTAGATGGAGTGGGAGAGGAGGCCGAGCAGTTCGATCTTCCGTGCCCTAACTTGGTGACGGAGGACACCTACGGTGACGGCAGAGAAGACGATGTCCGCGGCCGGCGTGAAGACGGCGTCGGTGAGGTCGCGGCAGCTAAGCGCTTCGTCGCCGGCGTCGTCGAGGGCTAGCGGTGGCGCTAGGGTTTGTGCGAGAATGGACGAAGGGATACTGACTATGGTGAGGCGTGTATTTATAGGGATAGGGACGGCACATTGTTATTACACAGGTGCCCCTAGTGATTCACATCTGAAGGACACGTGGTTATCATGCAACACATCGGAGGTTGTTCCATGTTCCCACGCACACCTGGATTGTCGGGTGGTCGTTCCCACTTCTCCGGGTTTCAGGTGAAAGGTTTTAGCATTGAAAACGGATTAATGTTTGTCTCTGTGTCTTCGGCTGACAAGGATGCAGAGAAGACATTTTGATAGTGTCAATAGAATGCATATGATTTGGATAGATAGACTTAGGAAAGAAGCATAGAGGGGTTAGGGTCCGATCACATTCACTTAGTTCAAAAGATTCAGCAAGAAGCCATAGCTATAAGTGAATGATGTAGAGGACAGAAACCAAATCAGTATGTTGAAGATAAACATGAGGACATTTTAACATTGAAGACAAACAAAATGCGAAGACTTTGCGAATGTAACGCCATGAGAAAAACACTTCAAAGGGGAAAAAATTGGTGGTGGCGTTACCCACCGTATAGGAAATATTAGACCCAGACATGGCGCACAATTATCGTGGCGCTCCGAAGTCAAATTCCACGTTAATATATTCACACTCAGAATGTAAGTCTTCATTGATTGAAGATATACTTTACTTCGTGTGTTGCACATTTAAGTCATCAACATGCTTAAATGTTAGGATGTGTGCCTGATCACATGACATTTGAGGATTCCATGATATTTAGCTCACACCGTCACTTGCAAAACCTCTTCTCATCCAAGGGCTTGGTGAAGATATCTGCCAATTGCTCTTCAGTGTTGACGTGTATGATATCAATATGTTCCTTCATAACATGATCTCTGAGAAAGTGATGACGAATTTCAATGTGCTTTGTCTTCGAGTGCTAAACTGGGTTGTTGGCAATCTTGATGGCGCTTTCATTGTCGCAGTAGAGTGGCACTTGCTTCAGATGAATGCCATAGTCTTTGAGTGTTTGCTTCATCCATAGAAGCTGAGCGCAGCAAGATCCAACAGCAATATATTCAGAATCAGCAGTGGAGAGAGATACACAGTTTTGCTTCTTTGAAGACCAACATACAAGTGATCGTTCCAGAAAATGACATGTGCCTGATGTAGACTTGCGATCCACCTTGTCACCAGCATAATCAGCATCCGAGAATCCAACTAGATCAAACTCTAAGCCCTTTGGATACCATAATCCTAGTGTTGGGGTGTGAGGCAAATATCTAAGTATTCGCTTCACAGCTAAGTAATGCGATTCCTTTGGTGCCGCTTGGAACCGGGTACACATGCAAACACTAAGCATGATATCTGGCCTAGATGCACATAAATAAAGCAAAGAACCAATAATGGAGAAGTATACCTTTTGATCGAACTCTTTACCATTGTCGTCAGGACCCAGATGGTGTTTGGCTGGCATTAGCGTCATGTAGCCTTTGCAGTCTTGCATTCCAAATTTCTTCAGGAAATCTTTGAGGTATTTCTCTTGAGATATGAAGATGCCGTTGCGTTGCTAACGTATTTGAAGACCAAGGAAGAACTTCAGCTCACCCATCATGGACATCTGATATTGCTCTTGCATCATATATCCAAACTCTTCACTGTATTTCTGATTAGTGCAGCCGAAGATAATGTCATCCACATATATTTGGCACACAAACAGTTCACCATCATATGTCTTCGTGAAGGGAGTGGGATCCAGGGAAACAGGTTTGAAGCCTTTGCTCTCCAGGAAGTCTTTGAGTGTGTCATACCAAGCCCAAGGGGCTTGTTTGAGGCCATACAGTGCCTTGTTGAGCTTGTACACCATGTCAGGATGTTTTGGATCTTCAAAGCCAGGCGGTTGTGCAACATACACTTCTTCTTCAATCTTGCCATTGAGAAAAGCCCTCTTCACATCCATTTGATACAGAAGAATGTTATGATGATTTGCATAGGCCAGCAGTATGTGTATAGCTTCAAGCCTAGCCACAGGAGCAAATGTTTCATCGAAGTCAATCCCTTCAACTTGAGTATATCCTTGAGCAATGAGACGAGCTTTGTTTCTGACAACTTGACCATGCTCATCTTTCTTGTTGCGATATATCCATTTAGTGCCTATTATATTGTGCTTACGAGGATCATGACGCTTAACCAGTTCCCATACATTATTCAGCTCAAACTGTTGAAGCTCTTCTTGCATAGCTTGAATCCATTCAGGTTCCATGAAGGATTCATCAACTTTCTTGGGTTCAGATATTGAGACGAATGCAAAGTGCCCACAAAAGTTTGCTAGCTGTGTTGCCCTTGAACGAGTGAGTGGACCTGGTGCATTGATGCTATCAATTATCCTCTCAATCTGTACTTCATTTGCAACACGAGGATGAACATGACGAAGATTTTGCTCTTGCTGATCATTGTCATCGTTAGAAGGATTGTCTTCAGGTTGAGCATTGTCTTTAGGTTGATCAGGTGCATAGATGATAAGTTCCTCTTCAGGCTGAGCTTCAGATGGTATGATTTCTCCAGTTCCCATAAGTTTGATTGATTCACTCGATGGAACTTCATCTAGCACATTTGGCAGGTGCTCTCTTTGCGAGCCATTAGTCTCATCGAACCGCACATCCACAGTTTCAACCACTTTATAGTGAAAGAGGTTGAAGACTCTGTAGGAGTGCGAATCCTTTCCATATCCAAGCATAAAACCTTCATGTGCTTTCGGTGCAAATTTTGAAGTGTGATGTGGATCCTTGATCCTGCACCTGGCACCAAATACTCTGAAGTAACTGACATTTGGCTTCTTGCCAGTAAGGAGCTCATAGGATGTCTTGTTCAGGAGCTTGTGAAGATAAACACGGTTGATGATATGGCATGCAGTATCAATGGCTTCAGGCCAGAACTTTCTTGGAGTCTTGTATTCATCAAGCATCGTCCAGGCCATCTCAATAAGTGTTCTGTTCTTGCATTCCACGACGCCATTCTGCTGTGGCGTGTACGGAGCTGAGAATTCATGTGTGATGCCCAAAGTATCAAGATAAGTGTCTAGGCCAGTGTTCTTGAATTCAGTGCCATTGTCACTTCTGATGTGCTTGATCTTGACGCCATAGTTGTTCATGGCTCGATTGGTGAAGCGTCTGAAGACATCCTGCACTTTAGTCTTGTAGAGGATTATATGCACCCAAGTATATCTTGAATAATCATCAACAATGACAAAGCCATAGAGACAAGCAGTAGTAGTAAGAGTTGAGTAATGAGTGGGACCGAAAAGGTCCATGTGGAGCAGTTCGAAGGGTTGAGTCATTGTCATGATTGTCTTCGAGGGATGCTTGGCCGTCGTCATCTTTCCTGCTTCACAGGCACCGCATAAGTGATCCTTCTTGAACTTGACGCCCTCGATGCCAGAGCCATCATTCAGAAGCTTTTGCTAGAAGACATACCGCAAGTTGTGGTCCTGCTGAGAAATCTACCACATACAAATCATATTTTCGATACCCTTCAAAGACTAGAGACTTGTCAGATTCCATTTGAACAAGGCAACAATATTTTTCAAATATCACAATCGTGTTTAAATCGCAAAGCATTGAGACAGACATTAAGCTGAAACCAAGGGATTCAACAAGCATTACTTTATCCATGTGTTGATCCCTTGAGATTGCAACTCTACCTAGAACCAATACCTTGCTTTTACCAGTGTCAGCAAATGTGATGTGACTTTTGTCAGATGGACGTGAAGTTGAGTCCATGAGAAGACTTTGCTTGCCAGTCATGTGATTAGTACACCCACTATCAATAATCCATTCTGAAGCAGCTGGTGTCGTACCCTACAGTGCAGTTAGGGGGATAGGCTTCACGAAGAGAATTTTGAAGCATAAACATTTGACGAGCAAGTGGATTATGAAAGCTTAGATCGAGGTTAGGACTGATAGGGCAAGTAGCAAGCAACTCAGGAACAAAATACATAATAAGACCATTTGGGAATTTGATCTTGTGCCCTACAAGATGTTTAAGGTCCCCAGCAATAGCTTCAGGCGAATTTGATTCTCGGCTGGAGACCTTTCCCTACAAAAGAGAGTTAAGCTTTCTTAGCCACCCACATTTTCAAGGGTGGCTTCGAAGTAATGAGTCTAAGTGCAGCATCTGAGAACTTTGGCTTTAGAGCCCTAGCAAAAAGTCTTGTAGGTGGACAATAGTACTCATAAGAATAAGCAGAGTAGTTCTTGGTCTTATGAACATGGCGGTTTGATGAAACGCGCTCATATTCATAGGCCTGAGTATGGCTTCCCTGCAAAGCATTTGCATTAGTGCGACTTAGGTGAGTCCTTTGTCTGTATGAAGCCTTTGGACCATATGAAGCCTGTGGTCTGGGGTTTGTCTTCTTCACTTGTGGTGTCATGACGACATTCACAGGAAGATTCTCCAACAACCTTTTCGGCACCTAGACTTTCTTCATAGGTGGCCCATTCCTGCAGTTAGTATCAATATACCTGGCAAACACTTCACCATTCTGATTCTTAAACAGTTTATAGTTTGCATCAAAGGATTCATCAATAACAATGGGATTAGCACAATTGAAGCCTGACAGGGTGGATGGATCCACTGAGGGTTCCTTTGCAGCAACCCATGTGGTTTTGGGGTACTGCTCAGGTTTCCAGTAAGAGCCATCAGCATTCATTTTCCTTTCGAACCCAAGACCCTCTTTCCTAGGGTTTCGGTTCAGGATCTGCCTTTTGAGAACATCACATAGTGTCTGATGCCCTTTGAGACTTTTGTACATCCCTGTTTCAGGCAATGTCTTCAACCTTGCATTTTCATCAGCAATAGCAGTGGTATCCTCAGCAGAGGGGTTAGTTACCACATCAACAGTTGAAGATATCGCAATAGTAGCAGCAATAGAACACTCAGCAATAGAAGTAGCATTGTCACGCTCAATGCATTTAAGACATGGTGGTTCAAATCCTTCCTGAGTGGAACTGATCTGTTTGGCGCGAAGTGACTCGTTTTCCTTTTGAAGATCTTCATGAGCCACTCTCAATTTCTCAAGATCTTGCTTCCTTTGAAGATAATCATAGGAAAGCTTTTCATGAGTTGTTGAGAGCGTTACATGACGACTTTCAAGTTCCTCATACTTAACATGAAGATTTTTTATGTCTTCAATTAAGGACTGAGATCGAGTCATTTCAGCGTCTAATAGGTCATTGCTTTTATCTAACAGTTTTCGAATATGTTCCATAGCTTTCTGTTGTTCAGTTGCAATTTTAGCAAGTGTTTTGTAGCTGGGTTTGGAACCACAATCAGAGTCATCTTCAGTTGATGTTTGATAGTGAGTAGTGCGTGTGTTTACCTTGGCACCGCGTGCCATGAAGCAGCAGGTGGGAGCAGAGTAGTCCTTGTCATTTGCATCGGTGTCGGTGATGAAGTCATTGTCTTCAGTGCTGAAGATGGACTTGGCAACTTATGCTGTAGCCAGACTTGCAACACCAGAATCGGACTCCTCCTCAGACTCCACCTCTGCCTCCTCAGAAGCGGACTCCTCCTTTGAATCCATTTCCTTGCCCACGAACGCACGAGCCTTGCCATATGAGCTCTTCTTATGTGATGAATACTTTGAGGAAGACTTGGAAGAAGACTTTGAGTATTTCTTTTTCTTGTAGTCGTCAGAATCATACTCCTTGCTCTTCTTATTCTTCTTGTTCTCATTGTCCCACTGCGGACACTCAGAGATGTAGTGGCCAGGTTTCTTGCACTTGTGGCATGTTCTCTTCTTGTAGTCATGACCAGAAGCTTCATCATTCCTTGAGCTTGATCGTGAAGACTTTCTGAAGCCTTTCTTCTTGGTGAATTTTTGGAACTTCTTCACAAGCATAGCAAGCTCCTTTCCAATGTCTTCAGGATCATCAGAACTGCTGTCAGATTCTTCTTCAGATGAGGTGACAACTTTTGCCTTCAAGGCACGAGTTCGCCCATAGTTGGGACCATAGATATCTATTTTCTCAAAAAGCTGAAACTCATGTGTGTTGAGCCTCTCAAGTATGTCAGACAGATCGAGTGTCTTGAAGTCAGGACGTTCTTGAATCATCAGGGCTAGGGTGTCAAACGAGCTATCAAGTGATCTCAGGAGTGTCTTGACGACTTCATGCTTGGTGATCTCAGTAGCGCCGAGGGCTTGAAGCTCATTTGTGATGTCAGTGAGTCGATCAAACATGAGCTGGACATTCTCATTGTCATTTCTCTTGAAGCGGTTGAAGAGGTTGCGAAGGACACTGATTCTCTGATCTCTCTGGGTTGAGACGCCTTTGTTGACCTTGGAGAGCCAGTCTGTAGCGACCAGACCTCAAACAGTCTGATCTCTGTGCTCCGGTGTCATCCCTGGATCAGTAATGCTGACACCACACAGTACTCGGAGGATTTATAGCAGAGTAGCAATCACACACTTATTACATCGAGTGTCTCAAAAGAGAACTTATTACAATAAATATGGCTTAAGGCCATCTAGTGACGATAACAGCGGAAAGCTTGGAAGATAAGTGAGTCCATCAACTCCAACGGCATCACTGAGTATAGAACCACGACCTAAAACTCCTTAATCGTCGTCTGAAAAGTCTGCAACATTAACGTTGCAGCCCGAAAACGGGTCAGCACATGGAATATGCTCGCAAGGTAACACATAGAGAGTAATGGAATGCAACAACTATACTATATGCATATTTGGCTGGTGGAAAGCTCTATGGTTACTGTTTTTGCGTAAAGCCAATTTTTCCCTACTTCAAAGGAATAACATTAATTACTATCATGGTGGTTGTGAAACATTGAGAATGGTTGACAGCATTCTCAATCCCAATTAAGTAACATCATCAAAACCCATCAAAATTACCAAAAAGGGGGAGATTGAAAGTGCAACTATCCCTAGGTGATTTTGGTAATTCATAACAACATATAGCTCATTGAGCTAATACTATTCCAAGATGATTATTTCAGGAAAGCTCAATGATTGGCATGGCATGGATGTGAAAGTGGAACCCTCAAAATGCTAAGGACAAAGGATTGGCTCAAGCTCAAAAGCTCAAGACTCTTCATTTTATATTTTAGTGATCCAAGATCACATTGAGTCTTTAGGAAAAGCCAATACTATCAAGGAGGGATGAGGTGTTTCTTAATGAGCCTCTTGCTTCATGTGCTTAGTGATATGCTCCAAAACCCTCAACTACTTTCCCATATCCACATATGACCTAAACCCTAAGCCAAACTCGGTCCTACCGATTCTTCCTATCCGGCGCCACCGAGTTTCACTTGTCATTAGCCACTGCCAAACCCTAGCAATTCGGTCCTACCGATAGGGATCTCGGTCTCACCGAGATGGGGTTGCAAACTCTCTGTTTCCCTTTCGTAACTTTTCGGTCCCACCGAAAGAGCGAATCGGTCCCACCGAGATTGCAATGTAAACTCAGTGTTTCCCCTTTGTAACTTTTCGGTCTCACCGAGTTCCACTCGGTCTCACCGAAAGAGCAAATCGGTCCCACCGAGTTTGCCTGACCAACTCTCTGGTTAGCTAATTACCAAATTCGGTCTCACCGAGTTTGTGTAATCGGTCTCACCGAGATTACGTTATGCCCAAACCCTAACCGTATCGGTCCTACTGAGTTGCATGTCAGTCCCACCGAAAATCACTAACGGTCACTAGGTTTACATTTTCGGTCCGACCGAGCTTATTGATTCGGTCCCACCGAGATTGGAAAACCGTATAACGGTTGGATTTTGTGTGGAGGCTATATATACCCCTCCACCTTCTTCTCATTCGATGAGAGAGCCATCAGAACACACACACCATTCCAACTCATATGTTCTGAGAGAGAACCACCTACTCATGTGTTGAGACCAAGACATTCCATTCCTACCATATGAATCTTGATCTCTAGCCTTCCCAAGTTGCTTTCCACTCAAACCCTCTTTCCACCAAATCCAAATCCTATGAGAGAGAGTTGAGTGTTGGGGAGACTATCATTTTAAAGCACAAGAGCAAGGAGTTCATTACCTACACACCATTTGTTACTTCTTGGAGAGTGGTGTCTCCTAGATTGGCTAGGTGTCACTTGGGAGCCTCCGACAAGATTGTGGAGTTGAACCAAGGAGTTTGTAAGGGCAAGGAGATCGCCTACTTCGTGAAGATCTACCGCTAGTGAGGCAAGTCCTGTGTGGGCGATGGCCATGGTGGGATAGACAAGGTTGCTTCTTCGTGGACCCTTTGTGGGTGGTTGCTTCTTCATGGACCCTTCGTGGGTGGAGCCCTATGTGGACTCGCGTAACCGTTGCCCTTGGGTGGAGCCCTGTGTGGACTCGCGCAACCGTTACCCTTCGTGGGTTGAAGTCTCCATCAACGTGGATGTAGGATAGCACCACCTATCCGAACCACGGGAAAAACATCCATGTCTCCAATAGCGTTTGAATTTTCCAAACCCTTCCCTTTACATTCTCGCAAGTTGCATGCTTTACTTTCCGCTGCCTATATACTCTTTGCATGCTTGCTTGAATTATGTGATGATTGCTTGACTTGTCCTAAATTAGCTAAAATCTGCCAAGAACTAAAATTGGGAAAAGGTTAAGTTTTTATTTGGTCAAGTAGTCTAATCACCCCCCCTCTAGACATACTTTTGATCCTACAAGTGGTATCAGAGCTTTGGTCTCCATTTGCTTGATCTCCATAGCTTTTGGTGGTCATAGCCTTGGTTTCACAACCTAGGAGAGTATGGCGTCTAGCGAGGGAAATTATCACCATAGAGGTCCTTACTTTGATGGTACCAATATTGCTAGTTGGAAGCATAAAATGAAAATGCATATTCTTGGACATAACCCCGTCGTTTGGGCTATTGTGTGTGTTGATTTGCAAGGTGACTTCTTTGATGGGAGAGAACCGAACCGTGAAGCTACCGCGGATGAGTTGAAGATGTTGCGATACAATGCTCAAGCTTGTGATATTCTCTTCAACGGATTGTGCCCCGAAGAATTCAACAAAATCAGCCGCCTTGAGAAAGCAAAGGAAATTTGGGACACTTTGATTGATATGCACGAAGGTACCGACTCTGTCAAGGAATCCAAGTTGGATGTGCTTCAAAGCCAACTTGATAAGTTCAAGATGAAGGATGGTGAAGGTGTCGCCGAAATGTACTCTAGGCTTGCTCTCATCACAAATGAGATTGCCGGCTTAGGAAGTGAAGAGATGACCGACAAATTCATCATCAAGAAGATTCTAAGAGCCTTGGATGGAAAATATGATACCGTGTGCACATTGATCCAAATGATGCCCAATTACAAAGATCTCAAGACAACGGAGGTGATTGGAAGAATTGTTGCTCATGAGATGTCACTTAAGGATAAAGAGGAACTTCACAACAAATCAAGTGGTGCCTATAAAGCCTCATGTGAAGCCCCTACATCATCAAGTGAGAAACAAGACTTCAATGAAGAATTGAGCTTAATGGTGAAGAACTTCAACAAGTTCTACAAGAGTAGAAGCAAAGATAGAAGCTCCAAGTCAAGGTCCTACAATGACAAAAGATCTTCTAGTCGAGAGCGAAACTGTTACAATTGTGGAAGACCCGGACACTATTCCAATGAGTGTACGACTCCCTACAAGAGAAGAGAAGATTCTCCAAAAAGAAGAAGCAAAGGATCACCACCAAGAGAGAGAAGGAGTAGAGATGATCGTTATGAACGAAGATACTCACGGAGAAGCAAGGATTCGGAAAGGAAGGAAAAATCATCAAGGAGCTACACAAGAAGAAGACATCAAGCTCATGTTGGTGAATGGGTATCCGGCTCCGACTCCGACAGCCACTCCGAGAGAAGTTATTACTCCGGCTCCGAAGATACTCAAGATGAAGGTGTTGCCGGTCTAGCACTTGTGTCAACCAACTCCTACGACATATTTGACTCACCAAATGAAGGAATTGGAAGATGCTTCATGGCCAAAGGTCCTAAGGTAACACACCCCGAGTATGTTGATTTCAATAGTAATGAAGATGACTTGTTAGGTGATGATTTGCTTGGTGATAACTCTAGTGATGAATACTATGATGAAATGTCATTTAAACATGCTAATCAAGATAAAACGAATGACAATGATAAGGAGAAGATTGAGGCCCTAACTAAAGAACTAAATACTCTTAAGTTAGCTCATGAAACCATCTTCGAAGATCATCGAGAACTTATAAGAGCTCATGAGAAATTACGCTTTGAGAAGCTCAATCTTGAGCAAGAGCATGAGTTCTTAAAAGCAATCAATGATGATCTCCACAAGAAAAGTTCTTCTTACATTGCCAAGCGTTTACTCTTATCTACTTACATGCCTCAAGTCAAGTCTAGTAACAAGAAAGATTCTTCCTCTACCAGTAACAATGATCATGTTAAATCCAATATTGTTGCTTCTAGTAGTTCTCTTGATTCCACTAATGATTCTCTTAGTCAAGTTACACTTGAGAAAGAAAATAGCTTATTGAAGGGAATTATAGAGAAAGGAGTGTACAAAAGCCTTGCCGGGAGTAAGCAATTCGAGGAAATTGTGCGCAAGCAAGGAATGCACCGGAAGAATCAAGGTGTTGGTTTTGAACGAAAGTTCAATGCCAATGGAGTTGAGTGGGAAGAAGATCAATACCCCAAGACAAAGTTTGTCCCTCAACAAGAAAAGTATGCTTCTTTCAAGGGGGCACAAGCTCAAGATGATCTTCCACCACAAGACTACGAGCAAAAAGGCAAGGACAAGCTTCAAGAGGAAATTAATGCATTTGAAGAAGCTCCTAAGACCTTAGTCAAGTGGATTCCCAAGACTACTTCAAGTTCCACTTCATCAAGTACGACTACAACTCCAAGGATTCCCATCAAGATGATGTGGATCCAAAAGAAGAAGAACTAGAGAGTTCTTGAGGGTGACTCCGCCAACATACTTCACTCTTATCATTTTGGCAAGAACAAGTGCAATCAACTTCCACATCTTGCACTAGTTCAAGGAGCCACAAACCCTCTTGTTGGTAAAACAAGGGACAAGGTAACCTAAAAAGTTTTCATGGACATCATCTTTTGTGTGCATCACTCTATGTCTATGGATATCCTTGTTTGTTCCTTGTGGGACTAACCCATGTAGGTATTGAAAGTGCAATTCACTCAAATGGACAGCTCCAAGTGATCTACATCAACATTGAGCATCCACATCTTCAATATCTACATGAAGTCATCATCGACAAAACCCAAGGTTAGTTCATCCCTCTTAGGGGGGATATCACATCTAGGGGGAGCTTTACTCTAAGACTTGAGCTAAAGCAACTCTAAAGATGTGAACAAAACAATGCTTTATGTAAAAGTGGTAACCCCACTTGAGCTTAAACGATGAGTATGGCCTATGATCAAGTGCTCTCACTTGACTCCTAAGTCAATATACTCATATATAGATGACCTAGTCATCGCAAATTGCTTGATAGATGCTAGAATTGGTTGTGCATGCCTTGTCACATATTTCATTTGCCATCTTATTGTGTGAGCATGCTGGTTGCACATTTTACTCATTCGAGGACATCCACTTGTTGTTTTGATCGTTTGGTTTTATCTTCTTTTGCCAAGTGGATGGACAAGAATGCCTAAGAACCTCTTCTAGCTATCTATGCTCTTCTCGTCTCAAACTCTATTCATGCTGCATCACAAAATTTGATCAAGTCAGATTCGAACCACTCTGTGTGAGGAGCGCTCGGAGTGCCCGATTCGTCATAGACTTAAACTTCCAAAACCTCTTTATGATCCTCGGTCTGACCGAAACTCCACTTTCGGTCCTACCGAGATCATTAAGTTGATCTAGGTTTTTGATCTCGGTGCAACCGATTTGAACCTTTCGATCACACCGAGTTTCAGTAACTGCACACAGTTATGAATCTCGGTGCCACCGAGTTGTTCCACTCGGTCACACCGACAGGGTCGGGCTATATATAGTCACGGGCAAAATTTGGAAATTTCTCCGAACCCCTTCGCCCGCGTGATAGCCTGCTCTGCACTTGTGGTCTCCGGATCGTCTTCTCGCCGCCAGCAGCCTCCAGTCGCTGGTCTCCGTCGCCGACAACGGGAATTCTGCCCCGCCGTTGCCGCCGTAGCAAGTCTCCGCCGAACTAGGGTATGGACTTGATCACAGTGCTATTCCCCGTCCAATTCCTAGCACATTGTGTTCTTCATGATTCTTGCCACGATTGAAACACTCCTATCCAGTCAAAACGCCCGTAGATTAGGTTTGATTCTAAAATTTTAGGGTTAGGTTTCCGCCGAAACCATCTCGGACCCACCGAGTTGAAAAACTCGGTCCCACCGATTTGGCTCTTGCCATTGCACAAGTGAGACTCGGTCTGACCGAGAATTACTTATCGGTGTGACCGATTTTTGAACTCAGTGAAACCCTAGCAGTCTCGGTGCCACCGAACTGTGACTTGGTCCTACCGAGTTCACTAGTTTAGGTTCCAAAACTGCTTCGGTATCACCGAGTTTGAAAATCGGTAGATCCGAGATGATTTCAGTGGGAAACTAAAACTAAGTTTTTGGATCATTCTTTTGCAAAAATACTCTGCATTTTGTGATGCTCATCTTTTCTATCTCATCTATAATCTATCCACAGGGTCAGCAGTCAGTTTGCAGCATGTCTGATCAAAGTGATAGCCAAAACATGTCAGAGCAGCAAGTAGTGATGAGTGAGGGCACTAGTCCCTCCAGTTCATCTGATGAAGGCAGCAGGAGCACTCCTAGCAATTTGCCAAAGGCTGCCACGAGACAAAGGAAGAAGAGGACTTCAGATTCCGAAGATGAGGACTATGTGGCAGAGGAAGAGGCCACTTCCAAGAGAATTGAGCCAGCTCAAGGCACTAAGCCAGGTCTGAAAATCAAAAGGCCAGCTGGCAGGCAGCCCATGTCAAAGGCAAGAGCCTCAACTGAGAAGCCCACTCCCCAAGAGCCAGTTGCAGCTGAGGGAAAGAAAAGAAAGGAGAGGGTGAAGAAGACTGTGGCTAGAGTGCTTGGAAAAGCTTCCATCATGGAAGAAGAAGAGGAAGAAGAGGTAGCTGCACCAGCACCCAAGGCACCCAAGCTGATGGGTGATGCCACAAGGTCAGGGGCTACTACATCTCAGCCCAAAGCTGCCTCCAAGCCAAAACCTAAGAGAAATACAAGGAGCATTCCTGCAGCTGAGAAGAACAAGGCCCCAGTGCCTGAGACTGTTGCTGAGGATGAGGAGGAGAATGTCCTGAGAAAGCTAAAGCCCAAGATCCCAGACCACAACGATGCTCATCCTGTGGCTGAGGATATGAAGCTCAGGAGAGATTCAGGGTTGAGGAAATGGAGAGAAACAGACCCGTATGCTTCAAGGAGAAGGACTGCCGTGGACTACAGGTTTCACACCAAGGAGCAGCAGGATTTCTATGAGACTGTTTTGCTAGATAAGAAGCCAATTGTCTGTGACATGAGATGGGTTGACTGGACCTACATGAGGGAGAAGGCGGAACACTACCCAGGAGTATATGACAGCTTTCATGCTTGTGGAGTAGCTGACTTTGTTGGGCAGAAGCTCACAAAGTGGAATGAGGAACTTATCATGCAATTCTACTCCACGGCACACTTTTATCCAGATGGGAGGATCACATGGATGTCTGAGGGTACAAGGTACCAATCCACAGTGGCTAAGTGGGCACAGATCATTAATGCCCTAGAGGAGCAAGATGATGACTTGGATATCTATGCCAAGAAGAAGATGGACCATAACTCCATGTCCAATATGTACAAGGAAATTCCCAATGAAGCTCTTGACACCTTCAAGTTTGGCTCTGTGCATTACCTTCTGTCAGGGCTCCCGACGATCAATTGGATACTAAGGCACACCTTATAACCTAAGTCTGGAGATCACAAGATGATCAGAGGCCATGCTATCAACTTGCTACATGTGTTTGATGTGCCTCAGAAGTTTAAGGTGATGAGCCTCATAGTGGAAACTATCAAGAGGACTGCAGCAGATCAGAAGAGGAGCTGCGGATATGCCCCTCAGATTCAGGAGCTCATCAACTCCAAGATGGGCACGGGCATATATCTATTGGACAAGGAACACCTGCCCATCCGTCCAGATTTCGAGGACAATCAAGTTGTCATGACTGAGAACGAGCCATCATCTGCCCAAGCATTTGCAAAGAAGGAGAAGGCGAGGAAGGAGAAAGCTGCCAAGATGCCTACCCAAGAGGAGGCATCTGAATACTTCTTGAAGACCAAACAAGAGCAGCTTGGTTACTTGATTGCATCCACGCTGAGGATTGAGCAAAGTCTGGCCACTCTCACTCAGAATCAGCAGAGCCTAGAGAGAATCATGGAACAGAAGTTCTATGACTTGGATGTCAAGGTAACAGAAGTTCAGTCTGCAGTGGAGCAGCTCCAGGAGGACATGCAGGAGAGGAGAGGCAGGACTACCACTCATACCTTTGCCAGAGTGCCACGAGGCCCGAGGTCATCTGCCGTGCCAGTTGCTGACACCAGAGCCACCACTTCAGCACCAGCTACAGCCTCAGTTTCACCAGCTCCAGCATCTACTTCAGCTCCAACTCCAGCGACTACTTCAGCATCTACAGAAGCCTTCGTCCTTGGAGTGATCCGGACTCCACCACCACCTGAAGATCAAGCCTGAGCGTCGATCTAGTGCTATGCATTTTCTAGGAACTTTTTGGTAACTTGTTTCCAAAGGGGGAGAAGATGTATAGATCATCGGCTTCGAGAGAGAGAGTGTTGCTTTTCTCTCTTGCTTTATTTGGTGATTTTTCGAACTTGTTTGCTTTTGAGTGCCTGAGATACTACGTCATTATTTGTGAGACATTGATGATCATGTGTTTGATCATAAGCTACACTTAATGTTTGCTTAATATTATCATCTTATCTATCTTGTGTGATCATTCACTTTTCTTGGTGATGAGTGCATGTATTTCATTCTTATCATTTTAAGCGCTCCACCAAGATGTATGTGACATGGAAGAGTAACCCATGACTCTAACTCTTTGTGCATTTCCAGTCCAAAGCAAATTTTAAATATGCACAAATTTAGGGGGAGCTCTTACTTATCACATACTTCTCAAAGCGACGATATATTTCATGCTTATTATCATTTGTCGAAGCTTTGATCTATATGTTGTCATCAATTACCAGAAAGGGGGAGATTGAAAGTGCAACTATCCCTAGGTGGTTTTGGTAATTCATAACAACATATAGCTCATTGAGCTAATACTATTCCAAGATGATTATTTCAGGAAAGCTCAATGATTGGCATGGCATGGATGTGAAAGTGGAACCCTCAAAATGCTAAGGACAAAGGACTGGCTCAAGCTCAAAAGCTCAAGACTCTTCATTTTATATTTTAGTGATCCAAGATCACATTGAGTCTTTAGGAAAAGCCAATACTATCAAGGAGGGATGGGGTGTTGCTTAATGAGCCTCTTGCTTCATGTGCTTAGTGATATGCTCCAAAACCCTCAACTACTTTCCCATATCCACATATGACCTAAACCCTAAGCCAAACTCGGTCCTACCGATTCTTCCTATCCGGCACCACCGAGTTTCACTTGTCATTAGCCACTGCCAAACCCTAGCAATTTGGTCCTACCGATAGGGATCTCGGTCTCACCGAGATGGGGTTGCAAACTCTCTGTTTCCCTTTCGTAACTTTTTGGTCCCACCGAAAGAGCGAATCGGTCCCACCGAGATTGCAATGTAAACTCAGTGTTTCCCCTTTGTAACTTTTCGGTCTCACCGAGTTCCACTCGGTCTCACCGAAAGAGCAAATCGGTCCCACCGAGTTTGCCTGACCAACTCTCTGGTTAGCTAATTACCAAATTCGGTCTCACCGAGTTTGTGTAATCGGTCTCACCGAGATTACATTATGCCCAAACCCTAACCGTATCGGTCCTACCGAGTTGCATGTCAGTCCCACCGAAAATCACTAACGGTCACTAGGTTTACATTTTCGGTCCGACCGAGCTTATTGATTCGGTCCCACCGAGATTGGAAAACTGTGTAACGGTTGGATTTTGTGTGGAGGCTATATATACCCCTCCACCTTCTTCTCATTCGATGAGAGAGTCATCAGAACACACACACCATTCCAACTCATATGTTCTGAGAGAGAACCACCTACTCATGTGTTGAGACCAAGACATTCCATTCCTACCATATGAATCTTGATCTCTAGCCTTCCCAAGTTGCTTTCCACTCAAACCCTCTTTCCACCAAATCCAAATCCTATGAGAGAGAGTTGAGTGTTGGGGAGACTATCATTTTAAAGCACAAGAGCAAGGAGTTCATTACCTACACACCATTTGTTACTTCTTGGAGAGTGGTGTCTCCTAGATTGGCTAGGTGTCACTTGGGAGCCTCCGACAAGATTGTGGAGTTGAACCAAGGAGTTTGTAAGGGCAAGGAGATCACCTACTTCGTGAAGATCTACCGCTAGTGAGGCAAGTCCTGTGTGGGCGATGGCCATGGTGGGATAGACAAGGTTGCTTCTTCGTGGACCCTTTGTGGGTGGTTGCTTCTTCGTGGACCCTTCGTGGGTGGAGCCCTATGTGGACTCGCGCAACCGTTGCCCTTGGGTGGAGCCCTGTGTGGACTCGCGCAACCGTTACCCTTCGTGGGTTGAAGTCTCCATCAACGTGGATGTAGGATAGCACCACCTATCCGAACCACGGGAAAAACATCCGTGTCTCCAATAGCGTTTGAATTCTCCAAACCCTTCCCTTTACATTCTCGCAAGTTGCATGCTTTACTTTCCGCTGCCTATATACTCTTTGCATGCTTGCTTGAATTATGTGATGATTGCTTGACTTGTCCTAAATTAGCTAAAATCTGCCAAGAACTAAAATTGGGAAAAGGTTAAGTTTTTATTTGGTCAAGTAGTCTAATCACCCCCCCTCTAGACATACTTTCGATCCTACAAACCACGACCTAAAATTCCTAAATCGTCGTCTGAAAAGTCCGCAACATTAACGTTGCAGCCCAAAAACGGGTCAGCACATGGAATATGCTAGCAAGGTAACACATAGAGAGTAATGGAATGCAACAGCTATACTATATGCATATTTGGCTGGTGGAAAGCTCTATGGTTACTGTTTTTGCGTAAAGCCAATTTTTCCCTACTTCAAAGGAATAACATTAATTACTATCGTGGTGGTTGTGAAACATTGAGAATGGTTGACAGCATTCTCAATCCCAATTAAGTAACATCATTAAAACCCATCAAAATTAATTTAGAGTAACATGTTGAGATTCACATAAAAATCCAAGTACTAGATACTCAAGATGTCCATAACCGGGGACACGGCTAATCATGATTAGTTTATACACTCTACAGAGGTTTTCGCACTTTTCCCCACAAGACTCGATCGCCTCCGTTGGTTTCTCACACTGCAGGGTGTTTGAGAAGACGGATGACCGAGACATAGTCTTTCAGAAGCGCTAGCACCTTACATGTGGGTAGACTGGTACACCTACTTTCCCCTACATCTGCTAGTCTACCCGTAAGAGTTCGCACAACTTAGTCAACTATGCCAGAGCCCATAATGGCTTGTGGCTGCACACGGAAGTTTCTAGTATGAATATTCTCATGATCCCTTTGGGCCTGGGTGGCGGTCCAAATAAAACAGGCAAGTCCTGGTAACCCCAGGTGCCTCAATCCACCCAGATGTGTGTTAGGTTGCCACCTTAGATAAACCCTTAATTATCAGTCTCACATCTGTCATGGATATCACTCACCCAATCCACGTCTACTAGCATAGCATGGCATAATGAGCAAACGTAGAAGTAACTCCCAAAGGTTTAATAATAAACAGGTAATAGGTACTACCTCATCTACTTCCCATCCCACAATTTAATTAGATCCTAATCATGCAATGTGTGAGGATTGATCTAATGCAATAAAACTGGTTTGTAGAAAAGGTATGATCAAAGTGTTACTTGCCTTGCTGATGATCCGCGTAACCTAGAGATTCGAAGTAACAGGCGGCGCACTCCGGTTATTCTATCGCAGACAAACAACAAGCATACAATAAGTACTCATCTAATGCACAGGTAAAACTCAAATAAAAGATCTAACCAGAAAGTTCAACTTAAGAACCCTGGTTGGCAAAAAGAATCAAATCGAACGAAGCGAAAGAAATCCAACGGCGAAAAAAACAACTTCGTTCTAGTAATCTGGATCTAGGGCAAATTTTACAGTAGCAAAAACATGTAAGTTGATTATTCGGAAATAGGGTTTCAAGACGAAACTCCAGGCGCTTGAATCGCCTGATTCCGATAAACGAGCGAAAAGTTATACTAAAATGAAAATCGGATCAGAAATCGTGATTAGAAAATAACCGCGGAAAATCCGACGAAAAAGGAAAAACGACGAACAGTTTTTTTTTATAAAAAAAACAGCACGGAAAACGAGGCGGCGGCGAACCTCGAAAGGCGCGCGGCTGCGGCGGCGGCGGCTAAAGGCGGCGGCAGCGGGGCTGGGGCTAGGGTTAGGGTTTGCTGGCGGCGGCTGTTGGGCTATTTGGGCCCCGGGGTGGCGGCTTATATAGTCTAGGCCAGCGGAGTCCAGGCCGAATACGGCCCGTAGTCGGTTCGCGTTTTTTTTTAAATTTCGCTCGGAAGAAAAATAAAAAGAAATACTAAACGGACTCCAAAAATCACGAAATAAATTTTGCCGGGTTCCTAAAATCAAGCCCGATAAAGTGAACATTTATCTGGGCCCAAACTACAACTTTGAAAAACGCGCATTTTTCCTAAATTCAAATAAAAATACCGAAAAACTCCGAAATATTTGATTTTTTTATTAAATCCTCAATATTTCTATATTTTGGGAAAGTCATTTTATTCCCTCTCTCATATTTTTTTAATATAAATAATTGATGATAAAATAAATAAAATCAAATGATCCTGCTTACATAATTTGAGAAAACTCAAATATGTAAATAACGAAATCCCCAACTCTCTCCGTGCGTCCTTGAGTTGCTTAGGATTTTCTAGGATCAAAACCAAAAGAAAAATAAAATATGATATGCATGATGACCTAATGTATAACATTCCAAATTGAAAATTTGGGATGTTACAAACCTACCGCCCTTAAGATGAATCTCGCCCTCGAGATTCGGGTTGGCTAGAAAATAGGTGAGGGTGGTCTTTGAGCAAATCTTCCTCTCGCTCCCAGGTGGCTTCATCCTCCGTGTGGTGGCTCCACTGAACTTTGCAAAACTTGATAACCTTGCTACGAGTAACTCGGCTGGCAAACTCGAGAATCTTGACTGGTTTCTCCTCATAGGTCAAATTGTTGTCCAATTGAATTGCTTCCAATGGCACTGTGTCTCTTAAAGGTATGTCAGCCATCTCTGCGTGACACTTCTTCAACTGAGAAACGTGGAACACATCATGCACTCCTGCCAATCCTTCTGGCAATTTCAACTTGTAGGCCACTTCTCCCATACGCTCCAAAACTCGATATGGTCCTACAAATCGTGGCGCTAACTTCCCCTTAACTCCAAAGCGCTTAATCCCTCGAAGTGGGGATACTCGAAGATAAGCTCTATCTCCGACTTCGTAAATTGTCTCCTTGCGTTTAGAATCTGCGTAGCTCTTCTGTCTGGACTGGGCTACCTTGAGCCTATCGCGAATCAACTTCACCTTCTGTTCAGACTCTTTAATCAGATCTGGTCCAAACAACTGGCGGTCTCCAACTTCGTCCCATGACAACGGTGTCCTGCACCTCCTTCCGTACAAAGCTTCGAAAGGTGCCATCTTCAAACTGGTCTGATAGCTATTATTGTAAGAAAACTCTGCATATGGCAAATTATCGTCCCAACTAGATCCATAATCTAGTGCACAAGCTCTCAGCATATCCTCCAAAATCTGATTGACTCTCTCAGTCTGTCCATCTGTCTGCGGGTGAAAAGCTGTACTAAACTCTAGCCTGGTACCCAAAGTCTCATGCAACTGCTTCCAGAACTTTGAGGTAAACTGGGTTCCTCTATCTGATACGATACTCCTCGGAACTCCATGCAAACATACGATCCTGGTCATGTATATCTTTACCAACTTAGCACTGGTGTAAGTGGTCTTTACTGGGATGAAATGAGCTACTTTCGTCAATCGATCGACTACAACCCAAATCGAGTCATAGCCTGAACGAGTCCTGGGCAATCCCGTGATAAAATCCATGCCTAGCTTATCCCACTTCCATTCAGGTATCGGCAATGGTTGCAACAATCCTGCTGGCTTCTGATGCTCTGCCTTTACTCTCTGACATACATCACAAACTGCTACATACTCCGCAATATCCTTCTTCATTCCGGTCCACCAGAAAATATTCTTCAAATCCAAATACATCTTGGTATTTCCTGGGTGAATCGAATATGGTGAATCATGTGCCTCTTGCAGAATCAACTTCCTGATCTCCGGGTCATTGGGCACGTAAACACGGTCTTCAAACCATAGGCTGTCGTGCTCATCCTCACGAAATCCTTTGGCTTGTCCTTTGCTCAGTTTCTCCTTTATAGCGGCAATCTCTTTGTTAGTTGTCTGAGCTTCTTTGATTCTATCCATCAAAGTTGACTGAATTTCTAGTGCTGCTACATAGCCTCTCGGAACTATTTCCAAACATGGTTCACAAAGATTATCTGCTAACTCCTTGGGTATTTCTCCCGTCATTAACGTATTGACACGGCTCTTGCGGCTTAATGCATCAGCTACTACATTAGCTTTTCCGGGATGATAATGCAACTTCATATCATAATCCTTGATGAGCTCCAACCATCTCCTTTGTCTGAGGTTCAACTCCTTCTGCGTGAAAATGTACTTCAAACTCTTATGATCCGTGTACACCTCAAAATGATTTCCGATGAGGAAATGTCTCCATGTCTTCAATGCATGCACTACGGCTGCTAACTCCAAATCATGCGTGGCATAATTCAATTCGTCGGGCTTCAGTTGTCATGAAGTGTACGAAACAACTCTTCCTTCCTGCATAAGCACTGCTCCAAGTCCTCGACGTGAAGCGTCGCAATACACCTCATAATCCTTCGTTTGATCTGGCAAAATCAATACTGGTGAGGTAACCAAACGTTTCTTCAACTCCTGGAAACTTGCCTCACACTCCTCAGTCCATTTGAACTTAGTATCCTTCTTCAACAACTCCGCCATAGGCTTCGCAATCCTTGAGAAATTCTCAATAAATCTCCGGTAGTATCCTGCGAGTTCAAGAAAACTCCGGATCTCTCCAACTGTTGTTGGTGCTTCCCACTTGGTCACGGTTTCAACTTTAACGGGATCTACTGATATACCTTTTTCAGATATAACATGTCCGAGGAATCCTACTTCCTTCAACCAAAATTCACATTTGCTGAACTTGGCATATAATTGGTGTTCTCTGAGCTTTCCAAGTACCAAACGCAAATGCTCCTTATGCTCCTCTTCATTCTTCGAATATACCAGGATATCATCAATGCACACTACGACGAACTTATCCAAAAACTCCATAAACACTTTGTTCATCATGTTCATAAAATAGGCAGGCGCGTTAGTCAGACCAAATGACATAACGGTATACTCATACAGTCCATATCTTGTGGTGAATGCTGTCTTAGGTATATCTTGTTCTCAAATCTTCAACTGGTGGTATCCTGATCGCAAATCGATCTTGGAAAACACTTTAGCTCCTTGCAATCGATCAAACAGATCGTTGATCATTGGTAGTGGGTACTTGTTCTTGATCGTTACTTCATTCAATCCTCGATAATCAACAACCATCCTTAACGATCCATCCTTCTTCTCCACTAGAAGTACTAGTGATCCCCAAGGCAAAGAACTTGGGCGAAGATATCCCTTATCCAGTAACTCCTTAATCTGCTTCTTAATTTCCACCAAATCTTTTGCTGGCATCCTATATGGTCTCTTCGATATTGGCCTAGTGCCTGGCAAAAGCTCAATCAAAAACTCAATGTCTCTATCCGGTGGCATGCCTGGCAACTCTTCGGGGAATACATCAGGAAAATCCTTTACCACTGGTACTTCCTCTTGCACAACTCCTGATAAAGAATTTACTTGTGTCCTTTTTGGCGCATGTCGGGATACATACTTGATCCTTCTTCCTTCTGGCGTTGTGAGCAAAATTGTCTTACTGGCGCAATCGATGTTTCCTCCATACATCGACAGCCAATCCATACCAAGTATCACATCCAGACATTGGGATTCCAAAATAATTAAATCCGTTGGGAAAACATGCCTTCCTATACTTAATGGCACTTGAAAACATCCTTGACTGGCCATGTACTCCGCTCCCGGTGAGCTTACTAGCATAGGTGTTTTAAGAATCCTAGTGGGCAAACTATACTTTTCCACAAATCCCCTTGATACGTATGAATGCGATGCACCAGTATCAAAAAGAACGAGTGCAGTAAATGACTTAACCAAAAACTTACCTATTACTGCATCGGGCTGAGCTTCAACCTCCTCCACGCTAACGTGGTTCACCTGTCCCCTATTGAAAGGTTTCGGCTTCTTTCCAGGACTTCCATTTCCGTTTTGTCCTTCAGGACAGTCATTTGCATAATGTCCTGGCTCCGAACACTTATAGCAAGTGACGTGGCTCAAGTCCTTCTTGGCTGGGGTTGATGGGGTGCTGTGGTTCTGGCCATTGCTTCCTCCATTCCCATTACCATTCTTGGTGCCATTGTGGTTGTGCGAGCTACCTACTCCATGGGTATGCTGAAAATGTCCTCCTGGTCTAGGGGTAAAACGAGGCTTCTGCTGAGCTCCTGAATTATACTTTCCTTGTCCATACTTCCTCTTGCGGTTCTCAATTTGCTGCTGCTTCCCTTCAATCATAAGAGCACGATCTACCAACTCCTGGTAGTTGTTGAAGGTGGCTACCATCAACTGCATACTCAACTCATCATTCAGTCCTTCTAGGAATTTCTCCTGCTTAGCTGCATCCGTAGCGACGTCATCTGGGCCATAACGTGCTAGCTTACTAAACTCCTCCACATACTGGCCAACTGTCCGTCCTCCTTGGCGCAAGTTACTAAACTCACGCTTCTTCATGGCCATTGCTCCTGCTGAAACATGGGCAGTACGAAAAGCCTGCTGAAACTGGTCCCATGTGACAGTGTCGACTGGGAAGGTGGCTGTGAAGTTCTCCCACCAAGATGCTGCGGGTCCTTCTAACTGATGTGCGGCAAACTTCACCTTCTCCACATCTGTGCATCCTGCTGTGGTCAACTCCCTAGCTATCTTGCGGAGCCAATCATCTGCTACCATTGGCTCGGTGCTACTAGAAAACACCGGCAGATTCAGCCTAAGAAAACGGGCTAAGTGCTCAACAGGTGGTGGTGGTGGTGGGTTGTTGTTGTTGTTCCCTTGGTTCTGATTCTGAACTAGCAACTGCATCAAGGTGTTCTGCTGTTGGATCAACTGGGTGAGCTCCGGCGGAAAGGCAAATCCAGGGTCACGTCTCGGAGGCATCTGATGGTTTAGAAAAGATGAGATATAAGAATAGAGGGGGTCTAAAGGGAAACACTACCCATATGCACATGAGGCAAAAGCACACAATTTCACTTCAATCAATCAAACAAAGGCATACAATTGATCTAGCTATCGCAAAGTGCTCGGACTACTATATTTACATGGTGGACTACTACTACTGATGAGGTGGTCTACTAGAAATATTCTACGGTTGTAGACTCCATGATATATGCTCCTGCTTCATCAACGTAGTCATCATTGCTACTATCTTGTTCCGAGTCGGTGCCGTCAATGATGATGTAGTCTTCCGGGCTAATCTCCTTGGGTTCTTCGTCTTCATCTACTGGTGTCGGGCCTCCCATAAATATGCCAATCTTCTTTGTTAGGTCGGCATTCTTATCCACCAATACTTCAATTTCTTCTTCATAATCTTCGCGTGTAGCCTTGAGTTCTTCCTCTAGTTCCTTGATTCTAGTCTTAGCCTTCTTCAGATCTATCATGTCGGCGCACATCTGATTCTCCTGTCGTCGAATGTGCTGGTTTAACTCCTGAATAAAAGCTGCAATTGATCTATCTTTCCTGGTGCTGATCATCTCCCAGTGTTCATCTCGGCGCCCACAAATCTGGTAGATAGTATCCTTAAGATCCTTGCGGTAGACTTCTCCAATGCGTCCCATGGCGATGTGAGCTGCCATGCTCTTCCCTAGACTCCAAGTTGGTGCATCAAAAGAAAACTCTATGGGCTCAGTGACTGGCATGAACGTCCTTCCTGGAACTTGAACTTGTATCATCCAACGCTCTTCTTCAGGTAAAGTGGCGTTTTAGGTTCCCGTGAAGCTTGGTATTCCTATGTTCAGGTATCTAGTGACTTCCTTCAAGTGGCGTCCAAAGGGTGTATCTTCATTCGGTTGTGTGAACTTGTTCCTTGCATCTGCCATCCTAAAGAGTAGAAAAGATGAGAAGTCAGAAGAGAAGAGAGTGATCTAGGTCTTTAGCTTAGTGGTCGTGTCCTATAGTCAGCGTGTGCTCTGATACCATCTCTGTAGCGACCAGACCTCAAACAGTCTGATCTCTGTGCTCCGGTGTCATCCCTGGATCAGTAATGCTAACACCACACAGTACTCGGAGGATTTATAGCAGAGTAGAAATCACACACTTATTACATCGAGTGTCTCAAAAGAGAACTTATTACAATAAATATGGCTTAAGGCCATCTAGTGACGATAACAGCGGAAAGCTTGGAAGATAAGTGAGTCCATCAACTCCAACGGCATCACTGAGTATAGAACCACGACCTAAAACTTCTTAATCGTTGTCTGGAAAGTCTGCAACATTAACGTTGCAGCCCGAAAATGGGTCAGCACATGGAATATGCTGGCAAGGTAACACATAGAGAGTAATGGAATGCAACAGCTATACTATATGCATATTTGGCTGGTGGAAAGCTCTATGGTTACTGTTTTTGCGTAAAGCCAATTTTTCCCTACTTCAAAGGAATAACATTAATTACTATCATGGTGGTTGTGAAACATTGAGAATGGTTGACAGCATTCTCAATCCCAATTAAGTAACATCATTAAAACCCATCAAAATTAATTTAGAGTAACATGTTGAGATTCACATGAAAATCCAAGTACTAGATACTCAAGATGTCCATAACCGGGGACACGGCTAATCATGATTAGTTTATACACTCTGCAGAGGTTTGCGCACTTTTCCCCACAAGACTCGATCGCCTCCGTTGGTTTCTCGCACTGCAGGGTGTTTGAGAAGACGGATGACCGAGACATAGTCTTTCAGAAGCGCTAGCACCTTACATGTGGGTAGATCGGTACACCTACTTTCCCCTACATCTGCTAGTCTACCCGTAAGAGTTCGCACAACTTAGTCAACTATGCCAGAGCCCATAATGGCTTGTGGCTGCACACGGAAGTTTCTAGTATGAATAATCTCATGATCCCTTTGGGCCTGGGTGGCGGTCCAAATAAAACAGGCAAGTCCTGGTAACCCCAGGTGCCTCAATCCACCCAGATGTGTGTTAGGTTGCCACCTTAGATAAACCCTTAATTATCAATCTCACATCTGTCATGGATATCACTCACCCAATCCACGTCTACTAGCATAGCATGGCATAATGAGCAAACGTAGAAGTAACTCCCAAAGGTTTAATAATAAACAGGTAATAGGTACTACCTCATCTACTTCCCATCCCACAATTTAATTAGATCCTAATCATGCAATGTGTGAGGATTGATCTAATGCAATAAAACTGGGTTGTAGAAAAGGTATGATCAAAGTGTTACTTGCCTTGCTGATGATCCGCGTAACCTAGAGATTCGAAGTAACAGGCGGCGCACTCCGGATATTCTATCGCAGACAAACAACAAGCATACAATAACTACTCATCTAATGCACAGGTAAAACTCAAATAAAAGATCTAACCAGAAAGTTCAACTTAAGAACCCTGGTTGGCAAAAAGAATCAAATCGAACGAAGCGAAAGAAATCCAACGGCGAAAAAAACAACTTCGTTCTAGTAATATGGATCTAGGGCAAATTTTACAGTAGCAAAAACATGTTTAAGTTGATTATTCGGAAAGAGGGTTTCAAGACGAAACTCCAGGCGCTTGAATCGCCTGATTCCGATAAATGAGCGAAAAGTTATACTAAAATGAAAATCGGATCAGAAATCGTGATCAGAAAATAACCGTGGAAAATCCGACGAAAAAGGAAAAACGACGAACAGAATTTAAAAAAAACAGCACGGAAAACGAGGCGGCGGCGAACCTCGAAAGGCGCGCGGCTCCGGCGGGCAGCGGCGGCGGCTAAAGGCGGCGGCGGCGGCGGGGCTAGGGCTAGGGTTTGCTGGCGGCGGCTGTTGGGCTATTCGGGCCCCGGGGTGGCGGCTTATATAGTCTAGGCCGGCGGAGTCCAGGCCGAATACGGCCCGTAGTCGGTTCACGTTTTTTTTAAATTCCGCTCGAAAGAAAAATAAAAAGAAATACTAAACGGACTCCAAAAATCACGAAATAAATTTTGCCGGGTTCCTAAAATCAAGCCCGATAAAGTGAATATTTATCTGGGCCCAAACTACAACTTTGAAAAATGCGCATTTTTCCTAAATTCAAATAAAAATACCGAAAAACTCCGAAATAAATCTTATTTGATTTTTTTTATTAAATCCTCAATATTTCTATATTTTGGGAAAGTCATTTTATTCCCTCTCTCATATTTTTGTAATAGAAATAATTGATGATAAAATAAATAAAATCAAATGATCCTGTTTACATAATTTGAGAAAACTCAAATATGTAAATAACGAAATCCCCAACTCTCTCCATGGGTCCTTGAGTTGCTTAGGATTTTCTAGGATCAAAACCAAAAGCAAAATAAAATATGATATGCATGATGACGTAATGTATAACATTCCAAATTGAAAATTTGGGATGTTACACAGTCCTAGACTAGCTTAGATGATTCCAAAGCACTCACACGGCCATACTATCCTTTGGTCAGATGACCACAGATGATGTTCTTGGCAGTGGAGTCCAGTTGAACGAACTTCTTGACATCAGCAGCAGTGACACCTTCACCAGCCCTGGGAACGCCATTCTTGACGACATACCATAGGTCGACATCAATGACTTCAAGATGCATGCGCATCTTATTCTTCCAGTAGGGATATTCAGTTCCATCGAAGACTGGGAACGCAGCGGAGACTTTGATTATCCCTGCAGTCGACATAGCTAAAACTCTAGGTGGTTAAACCGAATCACACAGAACAAGGGAGTACCTTGCTCTGATACCAATTGAAAGTGCTAGTGATCGACTAGAGGGGGTGAATAGGCGATTTTTATGAAAGTCTTCAAAAGATGGAAGTTTCAAAGACAAATGGTAAAAATAAACCTATTACCATGCAGCGGAAGGTAGACTACACTAAGCAAGCCATAGTCAAGTATTCAACGAAATGAAAGCACGAAGACTAATAGCAGCTAGGCAGTATAGAATAGGATGGAAGATAGTATGAAGCCAATGAAAACAAGCAGTCACTCAGTGAAGACAAAAGATAATGCAATCATACAATGACTTCACCAGGGCCAACCGTAAGTAAAGGAATGGGAAGGATGAAACCAGTGAATCGTTGAAGACAATGATTTGTTGGACCAGTTCCAGTTGTTGTGACAACTGTACGTCTGGTTAGGGAGGCTGAGATTCAACTCAGAAGACCGTGTCTTCACCTTATTCCCCTTGAGCTAAGGACACCCAGTCCTCGCCCAATCACTCTGGTAAGTCTTCAAGGTAGACTTCCAAACCTTCACAGACTTCGTTCACCGGCGATCCACAATGACTCTTGGATGCTCAGAATGCGACGCCTAACCGGTTGGAGGATTCACAGTCCTCAAGTGTAATAAGTCTTCAGATCACACACACAAGAAGACTTAAGTGATGCCTAACAATCTTGGCTCTGGGTGTTTAGGGCTTTATCCTCGCAGGAATTTTCTCTCAAAGGTTTCGAGGTGGGTTGCTCTCAAATGACAGAAATCCATGCACTAACTTCGAGCAGCCAACCGTTTATGGTTGTAGGGGGTGGGCTATTTATAGCCACTAGGCAACCCGACCTGATTTGTCCGAAATGACCCTGGGTCACTAAGGAACTGAAACGTGTTCCAACGGTCAGATTTCAAACACACACAACAACTTTACTTGGGCTACAAGCAAAGCTGACTTATCCAGCTCTGGATAAGATTTGCTCTCATTGTCTTCGCTCGAAGACATATGATTTTTGGTTAAGCATCACTTCAGTCATTTTGACTGGTTCACTTGGACCCCACTTAACAGTACGGTGGTTCCTATGACTCATCAAAGAAGAAAAAGTACGACGAAACTGCTAAGTCTTCGCGCTCCATAGTCTTCACGCGATGTCTTCTCTTGTCATAGTCTTCAATGTGAATGTCTTCACATACCACCTTTGACTTTAGTGTCTTCATACATTTTTAGGGGTCATCTCTGGTAGGAAAATCGAATTAATGAGGGACTTCTACGTGTGTTATCCTGCAATTCTCACAAACACATTAGTCCCTTAACCAGGTTTGTCGTCAATACTCCAAAACCAACTAGGGGTGGCACTAGATGCACTTACAATTTATCGTCGTTGTAAGGGAAGAGGACATTTTGCGAGAGAATGCAAATCTCAGTGTGTGATGATTGCTACTGAGGATGGTGGGTATGAGTCCGCTAGTGACTATGATGAGGAGACTTTGGCTCTTATTACACATGAAGAACACGGTGGAGATGATTCTGATCATGAGACACAATACATGGCTCCTGAAGACGCTGACAGGTATGAATGTTTAGTTGCTCAACGTGTTTTCAGTGTGCAGGTCACACAAGCTGAGAAAAATCAGAGGCATAATCTGTTCCATACAAAGGGGGTTGTGAAGGAACGTTCTGTTCGCGTCATCATAGATGGAGGGAGCTGCAACAACTTTGCTAGCATGGAGATGGTGGAGAAGCTTTCTCTCACCACAAGACCACATCTGCATCCTTACTATACCAATGGTTCAACAACAACGGCAAGGTTAAGGTAACACATACTGTTCGTGTGCATTTTAGTATCTCTACATATGCTGATTTTGTTGATTGTGACGTGGTACCCATGCAAGCATGTTCCTTATTACTTGGTAGACCATGGCAATTTGATAAAAATTCTGTACACCATGGTAGAAACAATCAGTATACTCTTGTTCATAAGGATAAACATATTACTTTGCTTCCTATGTCTCCTGATTCTATTTTGAAAGATGATATTAATAGAGCTAGTAAAGCAAAATAGGAGCAGAATAAGAGTGAAAATTAGATTGTGGCAAAAGAATTTGAGCAACAAATGAAGCCTAATAATAAACCATCTAGTGTTGCTTCTGAAATTAAATTGAAAAGTGCATGTTTACTTGCCACCAAATCTGATATTGATGAGCTCGATTTCAGCAAATTTGTTTGCTATGCATTTGTGTGCAAAGAGGCATTATTTTCATTTGAGGATGTGCCTTCCTCTTTGCCTCCTGCTGTTACTAACATTTTGCAGGAGTTTGCCGACGTATTTCCACAAGACGTGCCACCGAGATTACCACCTATTCGAGGGATTGAGCATCAAATTGACTTAATTCCCGATGCATCGCTTCCTAACCGTGCACCATACCGTACCAATCCAGAGGAGACGAAGGATATTATGTGTCAAGTACAAGAGCTGCTCGATAAAGGTTATATACGCGAATCCCTTAGTCCTTGTGTTATTCCTGTTATACTAGTGCCAAAAAAGGATGGTACATCGCGTATGTGTGTTGATTGTAGAGGCATTAATAATATCGCTATTCGTTATCGTCACCCTATTCCTAGGCTAGATGATATGCTTGATGAACTGAGTGGCTTTACAATATTCTCCAAAGTTGATTTCATAGTGGATAGCATAAAATTTGTATGAAATTGGGAGATGAATGGAAAACATCATTTAAAACTAAGGTTGGACTATATGAGTGGTTAGTCATGCCTTTTGGGTTAACTAATGCACCTAGTACTTTCATGAGATTAATGAATGAAGTTTTATGTGCTTTCATTGGACGATTTGTGGTAGTTTACTTTGATGATATATTGATTTATAGCAGATCTTTGGAGGAACATTTGGAACATTTATGTGCTATTTTTATTGCTCTATGTGATGCACGTTTGTTTGGTAACCTTGGAAAGTGCACCTTTTGCAATGACCGAGTGTCTTTTCGTGGCTATGTTGTTACTCCACAGGGAATTGAAGTTGATAAAGCCAAGATTGAAGCTATTGAGAGTTGGCTGCAGCCCAAAACGATCACGCAAGTGAGGAGTTTTCTTGGCCTCGCTGGGTTCTATAGGTGTTTTGTGAGAGATTTCAGCACCATTGCTGCTCCTCTCAATGAGCTTACAAAGAAGGATGTGCCTTTTGTTTGGGGTACCGCACAGGAAGAAGCCTTCACGGTATTGAAAGATAAGTTGACACATGCTCCTTTACTCCAACTTCCTGATTTTAATAAGACTTTTGAGCTTGAATGTGATGCTAGTGGAATTGGATTAGGAGGTGTGTTACTACAAGATGGTAAGCACATTGCATACTTTTCTAAAAAATTGAGTGGGCCTAGTCTAAACTATTCTACTTATGATAAAGAATTATATGCTCTTATTCGGACTTTAGAGACATGGCAGCATTATTTATGGACCAAAGAATTTGTTATACATTCTGATCATGAATCATTGAAACATATTAGGAGTCAAGAAAAACTGAACCGTAGACATGCTAAATGGGTTGAACTCATTGGGACTTTCCCTTATGTCATTAAACACAAGAAGGGTAAATAAAATGTTATTGCTGATGCATTGTCTCGTCGTTATACTATGCTTTCACAACTTGACTTTAAAATATTTTGTTTGGAGACCATCAAAGATCAATATGTGCATGATGCTGAATTTAAAGATGTATTGCAGAATTGTAAAGAAGGGAGAACTTGGAACAAGTTCATCGTTAATGATGGATTTGTGTTTCGTGCTAACAAGCTATGCATGCCAGCTAGCTCCGTTCGTATTTTCTTGTTGCAGGAAGCACATGGAGGAGGATTAATGGGACATTTTGGCGTCAAGAAGACGGAAGGACGTACTTGCTACACATTTCTTTTGGCCAAAGATGAGACGGGATGTAGAGCGTTATGTTGCTTGCTGCACTACATGTCAAAATGCTAAGTCACGACTCAATCCTCATGGTTTATATATGCCTTTGCCTGTACCTAGTGTTCCTTGGGAGGATATATCTATGGACTTTGTTTTAGGTTTACCTCGAACAAAGAAGGGGAGGGATAGCATATTTGTTGTCGTGGATAGATTTTTAAAAATGCCACACTTTATACCATGTCATAAAAGCGATGATGTTGTTAATGTTGCTGATTTGTTCTTTCGTGAAATTATAAGCTTGCATGGTGTGCCAAATACTATTGTTTCAGATCGTGATACTAAATTTATTAGCCACTTTTTGGAGATGTTTATGGGCTAAGTTGGATACTAAACTGCTTTTTAGTACTACTTGTCACCCCCAAACTGATGGACAATCGGAAGTAGTCAATAGAACATTGTCTACTATGCTTAGGGCTGTTTTGAAGAATAATAAGAAAATGTGGGAAGAATGCTTGCCTCATATTGAATTTGCTTTTAATCGTTCATTTCATTCTACTACTAAGATGTGCCTGTTGAAACTGTGTATGGTTTCCTACCACGTGCACCTATTGATTTGTTATCTCTTCCATCTTCGGAGAAGGTTAATTCTGATGCTAAAGAACGTGCTGAATTGATTTTAAAAATGCATGAGTTAACTAAGGAAAACATTGAGCGTATGAATGCTAAATATAAACTTGCTGGAGAGAAGGGTAGAGAACATGTTGTGTTTGCACCTGGAGATCTTGTTTGGTTACATTTGCACAAGGATAGGTTTCCTAATTTGCGCAAATCAAAGCTAATGCCACGTGCTGATGGTCCTTTTAGGTGTTAGAGAAAATAAATGATAATGCATATAAACTTGAGCTGCCTGCAGATTTTAGGGTTAGTCCCACTTTGAACTTGCAGATTTGAAGCCTTATTTGGGTGAGGAAGATGAGCTTCTGTCGCGGATGACTTCATTTCAAGAAGGGGAGGATGATGAGGACATTAATACCATTGTTACACCCACATGCCCTGCTGCTATACATGCTGGACCAATTACTAGAGCTCGCGCACGCCAATTAAATTATCAGGTACTTTTGTTTCTTGGTAATGATTCTAATGTTCCTAAGAATATGATGCTGCCTAAATTGGATACATTTGTTTTGCTTACAAATGAAGGGCCTGGCATGGATAAGAGGGATGAACACTGGAGCAAGACCAAGCATGGAGATGATGGCATGCGCAAGGGGATCAAGAACGGAGTTACAAGTGATGATTTCAGGAATTTGAAGCCACCATAAGGAATGCATGAAGCCTTGGACGAAATATACAAGATGCTACTTCATAAATTTCGTCTAGAGGCTATTCTAGGTGTTGCCTCACCTTATTATTGGGCCAGGCCCATGTATTTTCGAAATACTTAAGTATAGGCTATTTTTAGAGTCCGTATGTGTGGGAAAACAAGAGATAGGGTTAGTTTCGGACCCCTCCTCCAAGGGCCACGAAATTCCCCCCTCTTCCTCCATATATACATCCCTTAGGGCATCGTTTAGACTTTGGGTTTTGTTTAGATTAAAAGTTCGCCATAGCTGCAACTTCGCGTACTTCGTTTGTGTTCAACGACCAGACAAAGACGTCACAGAACCCCACCTTCATCAATAAACCTTTCCTCTTATATTTGCAATATCCATATTGCAATTTTAATTTCTTGCTTGTTCTTCGTTGCTTACAGGAAATAGACCCTCGTGGTCAGGTTGATCGTGCTTCAGCGTGGTCAATAACCTCTCAGAGTTGGTTTAGCGATTTCTAAGGCGCGACGTCCTCACACGTTCATAGTCGGATCGTCAAAGTCGACTTCCACCAAAACGATAGCCACCATCTCATCGAAAGATCGGGACCCTCGCCTCTATCAAAGATGGTCATGATCTCGTACCTGAGGGAGAGCCCTACCATTGCCATTATTTGCATGTGGACGACCTGGTGGTTTTTGTGCTGGTGGTTGCACGTAGTTCTGATTTTGATCAACCTCATCCTCGTAATATCCCGCATAATCATCCTCCTCCGCATCAGCAGCAGGAGCCACTGAAGTATCAACAGCAGCACCAACAGTTTGGCCAGGCGCAAGAGGGACACGGCTCGCTCGGCGGAGGGCTGTTTCGCGACGTGGAGGTAGTCGTGGTTGTTAGAGGTGCGTTAGGTGCAGCCGGTGGTGGTGGTGGAAGACACGCGAGCAATTCATTAAACTTTTAATCAAGCTTTGTTTCAAACGTCTTCTCCATGCCATCTACCTTCTCCATGGCTTTTCTAATCTGTTTAGCACATCTTGCACCTGTCCACTCATCATTTGCTGAAATTTGTCATGCAACTCCTTATTCGTCATGTTCTCCCAGTCAGTCTCGTCAGCTTGTGATCCTGCCATGGTTAGCAGCAATAGAAACACACAAGAATATGATCCTACAGACTACTAACAAGAGGTGGTGGTGGGTGTCACAAATCCGTCAAGCAAATCTCAAATTCTTACCAGTTCTTACCCAACAGCAGGCGGTGATCGGCAACCGTCGTAGTCAAAACTCTCAAAGCTTGGATAGAGCGATTACCAGGGAGAGCCAAATGCACGACGTAGAGGTATGTGGAGCTGGGAAGGCTTATAATATGGTAGCAAAAAGAGTCAGCAATAATCAATTCAAAGATGCAAAGTTGAATAAATGCTCAACCATGGTACTGTGCTGGTCCTTGGCTAGACCGTGCTAGAGACGCGAGCCTAGAAGACTAACAAAATCACGACTCTGCACGTAAACAAGGGAGGAGCACGCTCTGAATTTTTTTTCACTTTTTTTGCACTTTTTCCCTCTTTTTTTGCTCCGCAACAAATTTTTTTCGAAAAATTCTACAAATGATCTAAAAACTGCCTAGCCAGAATTTTCCGACTATATTTTTTTTGAAACTGGAACTCTTTTTTTAGACTGGAACTATTTTTCTACTCCAGGTAGCATGGAAGTTAGGGAGTCCGACTTGGTCACGACTCGAAGTATCACATGATCTGGAAACTGAAAACAAAGCAACAAATACTGGACTCGGACTGGTGGCGGAGATGTATCTGGTGGAAAGTCAGACTAGTGGCGGATATATGTAGGTCGGTGGAACACGGACTGGTGGCGAATCTGTGATGGAGGTGGACTCGGATTATCGTGATGGCGGTGGATATGTGTTATATGGCAGCGGTGATGACGATGGTGATATATGGGAGCGGTGATGACGATGGTGGTATATGGCAGCAGTGACAATGATGGTGGTATATGGCAGCGGTGACGATGATGATGCAGTGGCGGCGTGTCAACTTGTGAACAGAACTCGAAACTCTAAAGGACTAGACACTAAGACCAGCAACTAGACACGACCATGCAACCGCAAATTCAACAATGCAAAACCCTAAAAAGATTATGCAAAGGCTCGGATTGGTTCGGATATGATGAACTAACCCTAATTTTTTTTGGCTTTTTCGTGGACTGTAGGTATGAAGAATAGACTCGATCTAAACTATGAAAAACCATAAAATCTCACAGAGCAACCTGGAAATCTGATACCACTTGATATAGGGGAAGGTGTCCTGTCTTTCGATGAGATGGTGGCTATCGTTTTGGTGGAAGTCGACTTTGACGATCCGACTAGGAACGTGCGAGGATGTCGCGCCTTAGCAATTGCTAAACCAACTTCGAGAGGTTATTGACCATGCCGGAGCATGATCAACCTGACCACGAAGGTCTGTTCCTGCAGGCAAACGAAGAACAAGCAAGAAACTAATATTGCAATCTGGATATTGTGAATATAAGAGGAACGCTTTAATGATCAAGGTGGGGTTCTGTGACGCCTTTGTCTGGTCGTTGAACACAAACGAAGTACACGAAGTTGCAGCTATGGCGAACTTTAATCTAAACAAAACCCAAAGTCTAAATGATGCCCTAAGGGCTGTATATATGGAGGAGAGAAGGGGGAATTTCTTGGCCCTTGGAGGAGGGGTCCGAAACCAACCCTAACTCTTGTTTCCCCACACATACGGACTCTAAAAACAGCCTATAACCGGGTATTTCGAAATTACATGGGCCTGGCCCAAAAATAAGGTGACGCAACACCTAGGATAGCCTCTGGACGAAATTTATGAAGTGGCATCTTGTATGGTGGCTTCAAAGTCCTGGAATCATCACTTGTAACTCCGTTCTTGTTCCCCTTACGCACGCCATCATCTCCATGCTTGAACTTTCTCCAAGGTTCATCTTTCTTGTCCAAGCTAGGCCCTTCATTTGTAAGCAAAACAAATGTATCCAATTTAGGCCGCATCATATTCTCATGAACATGAGAATCGTTACCAAGAAACGAAAGTACCTGGTAATTTAATTGGCGTGCGCGAGCTCTAGTAATTGGTCCAGTATGTATAGCAGCAGGGGTTGTGGGTGTAACAATGGTATTGATGTACTCATCAGGGACGAAGCGTGCTCTCATGACATCTTTCATTTGCGCCCAAGTAGTGATGGGTGGTTCACCTCTTGCCTCACGGCGCTCGATGACTTGTTCCCACCAAGTGAGGACATAGTCTTGGAACTCAAGGGATGCCATCGCGATCTTCTTCTCTTCTTCATAGTTGTGCAAACAGAATATTTTGTCGACCTTCAATGCCCATGAAAGTTACTCTTCGGGATCATTGCTTCCATTGAACTTGGGCATGGTGAACTTTAGCTTGCCGCAGTGTTGCTCTTCATTGTGTTCAGGACGGGGATGATGACGTCCTTGATGAGGATGATCGTCTCTCACAATTTGCTCTAACCGTGGAGGATGATTGTCCTACGAGATTCCATTGTCTTCTTGTTCTTGTTGAACTTGATGTTCTTGGCGAGCTTGTGGAGGAACTTGTCGAGCTTGACGTTGCGCGTGAGCTTGATATCTTCGTTCTTGAATTTCTTCGCGAAGTGGTTCTTCATGTTCATGAGCTTGTCGGCCTCGGTTGGCTACGGCTCGACTTGAATATTGGGGGGCTTGTAGCGCCTCAAGTGCTTGATCATCTCGCAATTGTTGCTCTTGACGTTGTGCCTCGGCATCTTGTGCTTCTTCGTGTAGACACGCTCGCTCTTCCTCTTCGTGGTGGTGTTGTCGTTGCCGTTCTCGTGCTTGCGCACATGTAGCTTGGTTTTGACGTTGTCAGTGCTCTTGAGAGTCGTATTCGCATAGAGGATTGGGGCTTCTTGACGATCGTTGCGCGCGACACGGCGAAGAGTGTTCGATGTCAGTGTACTTGAGCCGGAGAGGGTGAAGTCGGAGTGTCGACTTGAGCGGCTCCGTCTTGATGAGGACGAAGTGGAAGAAGAGAGGTTGAGAAACTAAGCACGAATCTCATCCATTCTTGCGTCATTCTCTTGCTTGTGATCGTCGAGCTTGTGGTCGAAATAGTCTCTTGTACGCTGCTGATAGAGTCGCAAGTCGGTGGCGAGGTTGTCGATGCGTTCACTCATTGCTTGTTTCTCTTGATGCAAAGCACGTTGTGCACCAAACAGTTGCCTCTTTGTGACGTAGGACTTCATGTCATCGTCTTGCCCGATGAAGAGTGGGTTGGTAGAATTACTTGGCCTATCCATCATTCCAAGGAAAACATGTGAGTGGTAGAAAGAGAGGAACGTATACCAAATGTACCTTGACCAAAGTTGAAGGTGGATCAATGATCACTCCAATGTGGAACAAGGAAATATCACAATTGGTACTAATTCTTGTCGGTTTCTCACACCTACACAAGTGAAATCTTATGGTGCAGCTTGGTTAGGATGGTGGCACAAAATTTAATGGAATTGTTAGTGAGCTTCCATAATGTTGGAAAAGATTCGCAAGTTTTCGATGAAACAAGTAGACCAAGCCAAATAAGGTACACAGAAACACACACGCAAAGAGATAAGTGGGGTCATGCAACCAAGGATAAGCCGAAATGTGGAGTCCACGAAAATGCTCTTGTTGCACAACACTAGAGAGACGCTAGCACGATTATGCAGTAGCCGTATACGAAGACTTGTGCACAACCTACTAAGCAAAAATGCAACGACTTCTATCCCAAGTATGCTCTATGTATGGTATTCCGATGATATGATCCAAGATGATCTAGTATGACAATCTTAATGTAGTATGATGCTATGGTTCTTGCTTAAAGCTATTTGCTTATCTTTCCCTTTTTCTTAAGAGCTTGTTTGGCACTTTTATTTTGAGCTCTTTTATCATGCAGTGCTTCACGAGCCAAGATAGCAATTGTGTATGCGATGACAACTTTGTGACACTAAAGATGATATCAATATATGCACCAATGATATGTATGTATGTTATGGGAAGTATGATCACTAATGTGCACAAGTCATGTTGCCCGCAATACTCAAAGGCTAGTCTCGATGGGTAAGCGACGCAAAAAGTAAGGCTATGGGGTTATCAATGCAATTGCAAGAATGTATGATGATATCACGATACCAAGATGAGGTTACTGCTTCTTTCTTACGGTATGGTGTAAAAATGGTGTAGTGATTGTTGTCGATGACGTGTCTGTCGGTGTCAAAACTGGCGGATCTCGGGTAGGGGGTCCCGAACTGTGCGTCTAGGTGGATGGTAACAGGAGACGGGGGACACGATGTTTTTACCCAGGTTTGGGCCCTCTCGATGGAGGTAAAACCCTACTCCTGCTTGATTGATCTTGATGATATGCGTATTACAAGAGTTGATCTACCACGAGATCGAAGAGGCTAAACCTTAGAAGCTAGCCTATGGTATGATTGTGTGTTCCTATGGACTAAACCCTCCGGTTTATATAGACACTGGAGGGGGCTAGGGTTATACAGAGTCGGTTACAAGGAAGGAGATCTATATATCCGTATTGCCAAGCTTGCCTTCCACGCCAAGGAGAGTCCCATCCGGACACGGGACGAAGTCTTCAATCTTGTATCTTCATAGTCCAACAGTCCGGCCAAAGGATATAATCCGGCTGTCCAGATACCCCCTAATCCAGGACTCCCTCAGTAGCCCCCAAACCAGGCTTCAATGACGATGAGTCCGGCGCGCAGATTGTCTTCGGCATTGCAAGGCGGGTTCTTCTTCAACTCCGAGTACCTGTTAAATAGTGTCCGGCTTCTCGTAAATGTTGCGCTTCCTGGCTTCTGCGTCTAATAATGGCCATCTTCCACGTGTCAAGCGAATGTGAGGAGCTAGGGTGTTTTTACATTTACCACCCCATCTATGTGAATGAACTGTCTATTAAAGAGACGAGGATCCTCAGATCCAAATCACACCATCCTCCCTCAGCAAGCATTCATCAGAGCGCGCCCGAAAAAATCCATCCCAACATGGCCGGCCAGCGTAACTCCTCCTCTCACTCCCGCAGCCCCAAGCCCGGAGACTAGGAGAAGTGTTCCGTCCCGCACAGTCAATTAGTGAAGCTACAGACCCAGGGATTCCTCCCTCCAGTGTATATGGTCCCGGTTCGAGCCGGGCTCGCCACCTATGATGGCGGGGAGCAAGCAGAGAGCTTTCCCAACCCCTCTAAGGGAGAGAGGGTATGCCTTGTCCCTTATTTGCTAAGGGGACTCGGATTTCCAATCCATCCATTTCTCCGAGGGCTCTTGGAGTTCTACGGCCTCCAGTTGCACAACCTCACCCCTGCCTCCATACTGCACATCGCTGGTTACGTAGCCCTTTGTGAGCTGTTTCTGGGTTGTGAAGCTCATTTTGCGCTATGGAAGAAGTTGTTCTGCCTTGTGCCCCGTCCACAGAGGGGATCAATATATCAAGTGGGTGGAGCCGAAGTATGGCGCATCACCGGGACCGGATACCTATCCGGTACCCCGAAGAAGACGTCCGAGGACTGGCCTTTGGAGTGGTTTTATATGGAGGATGTTCCTCTCCCGGATCCCATCCGGATTGGTCTTCCTGCGTTCGACAAAGCCCCTTTGAAGAAACGCCTAAGCTGGCGCCCACGGAGCACACAGGAGGAAGATGATAGAGACGTATTTTATCTGATGGGCCGGGTAAAGTTGCTGGCCAAATCAGGACTGACCATAACCGAGGTTATGGCAATATGCATTATGCGGGTGGTGCAACCACTTCATTATCGAGGCCACCCCATGTGGCACTTCAACGGGGAAGATGATGCCACTCGCTGCGGGCGCAAGGGACCGGACTCAGTTGCTGCTCTAGCAAAAATTCTATCCGATCTGTATAAGGGGGAAGAAGAGGAGTTCCTCCGCATCAAGCCACGGGATGGATTCTCCATGAACAACCCTCGAAGCTGGGTGAGCTTCCACTCTTTTTACTTCCATCCTACCCTTGTTTTCGTGATAAATATTTACCTTGTCGTTTCATCGCAAGAACTGCGTAAGGCGGTAGGGGAGATCAATAGCCCACCTCCACAACCGGAGGATCCTGAACGGGTCCTCGACCCCGGCCTCAAAGAAGATCCGGACATATTCGTGGAGCTGATTGACACGATTTTCTATTAGCTAAGCTGTGATGACGCCATGGTGGCCATTATAGCCGACTACCCTGGGCTACTCCCAGCCTCGCAGGTAAATGAGACCGGAGTCCCAAACTTTGAAAAGGATTTCCCTTTATGCACTTCACCTACTATATACAAACGGTGTTTTATAGGGAAGGCCCTCGGGACGCCATGCCGAGCCCGCGACGACTCGCCAACAAGGGGTTTCAAAGCTGGACATGCTAAAAAGGAAGGCGGTCCGGACGGAGACGCCGGCGCAAAGGTATGATGCAACACCTCACTCCGTGGTTGTCGTCTTTAAAAACATAATAACACCTGTGTTTCCTAGAAGGAAGAACGCTCGCCGGACAATATCCGGAGAGGTCGCCGATCACGCCTCTACCAGTCGGGCTCTAGGGCCAGACACAGAGGCGGAAGCTGACACGAGGTACACGCCAGATGCTCCTTCTATAGAGGATGCGGATAGGGTATCCGCTACGAATTCCGAAGTGGAGAGTGCCATGAATCACAGGCGTCGCCGAGCCGTACTCCGTGACGCTTGTTTCTCCTGAGAGGCATTTGATGCATTCAACTCGGGAGATGCGTACATCCGTGCTGCTCAAAATGGTCTAGCCAGAGCCACAGACCAGTATGTAAAGGATGTACGGGTAAGAAAATTTGATGAGTATATATATCAGTAGCCCCTGAGACTTGAAACAGTTGGAACAACTGATTTAAGGATCATTTATTGTGCAGGTTCTTACAGAGAGGAATACTCGACTGTCACAGGAGCTGGAGGAATGCAAGACCCAACTTCGGGCCGCTGTTGCCGCATTGAAGGAACCTGAAAAGTCCCCAGCTGGTAACATTTGTTTCAAATAATGATAGGTACCATATAGTGTGCATCATGGCTGCAAATCTAACAATAGATATTGCAGATGACTCTGGAGAGAATCCGGAGGACCAACGCGAGCTGACTAAGGTCATGCGGGAGAAAGACAATCTCCAAGACACCAATACCAAGCTGAGCGTGGGACTGAAAGATGTTCGAGCCCAGCTTGCGGACTCCGTGAAGGAGAATAAGCGGCTTCAACACAGCATTTTCAGTAAGTGCTTGAATGAACCCTTAAAAGAGTGCGGCGGAGAAGCCGGCTAACAGAGTTATGTCTGCAGGTATGCTGACGGGTCGTCCCGCGGAGGAGATGCCCGGGTATGCGGGTGATCTTCTACTCGAGCTCTCACAATTGCACGAACAAGTTCGGCAGGTGATGCAAAGTATTGCCCAGGCCTTGTGGCCATCCGTCTCCCTGCCAGTAGGCATTAGAGAGCTTGCGGAGAAGCTCAAGGGAGCACGGCGGCGCTTCCGATTATGGAAGATATCGGCCTGCCGTCAAGGTGCTAGGGAGGCCTGGGCCATGGTGAAGACGCGGTATACCAAGGCTGACCCGAACCACATGGCCGAGGTCGGACCTGTGGGGCCCGATGGGAAAGAGATCCCTGTTAGCTTAGTGTATGGGCAAGTAGGATTAGCCGCAAAGTATTCCCAACAGGATTGTAGGCTAGATAGCCTGTTGGATGGTATAGAAGAGGAATTTAGTCAGTCTACATGACTATGTAATTAAAGTGACATATATAATGCCTTCTAGCCAGATTGTAAATCATTTGTCATGGCAGACCTTTTCGCTTCAACCTCGGGACCCGATAGTCCGGAGTGTATCCGAATACCTGCTCAGTTATATAAGAACCGGGGTATGCGTGGAAACCAGGCATAGGGGTCATTAGTGCTTGAACAGACAAGTACCCAACTAGTTATGTTATATTACATGGGTAGTAAGAAACATCTTCCAGGGAGAATAGTTCCGTTAAGGGTTCCTTTCCCTGGGTGCGCATGCCCTAAAGTGCATGTCCGGACTGCGAGAGGAGTCGCAGGCAAAAACATCTGGGGGCACATATGGAAAATAAATAAAAGTCATCTTTTGTTCACCGACCGAATATTCCCTTAAGAATGCTAGCTTTCGGCCTCACCCAGTCTGAGGGTACACATCCGGCTGACCCGGCAGTAACAATCACAGAGGTGCTCCCCTTATGCCCTAGCCGAATTAATAGGAACATAGGGCATAAATACAGGAGCCAGACAACCCAGCTTGGCCAAAACTTAAGTCATATCGATGCATATAATGGCAAAGAAAAGGTACATGCGGAAGAATAACACATGTGCGGGGCATGAAGCCCAGATAAATAATTAAGCTTCTGTGTAAGAAGCCCCCAGGTATAATGAGCGTGGTTAGTGCGTCAATAGTGTGCAAGCAAGGCACAAGTTGGCCCTTGAAGGCCTGGAGAAAGAATAAAAGAAAGTAAGAGAGAAAAGAAAGATAATATATATGCAAAAAATGGACAGAGGAAGGAGACGAACATAGAGTCCGGCACTAGGCATAGAATCTTCGGAGCCTGACTGCGTTCCATGGGTTCGGCTCAAGTTGATTATTCGATGCATCCCGCAGACGGTACGCTCCACCGGTCAGAACTTGGCCAATAATGAAGGGACCTTCCCATTTGGGCTCGAGCTTGGTCTTTTTCTTCTCTGGCAGGCGTAGAACTAGCTCTCCAACGTTATAAGTTTTGCCCGTACTTCTCTGCTTTGGTATCTTTGAGCCTGTTGCTGATAGAATGCAGAACGGGATTTTTCCACGTCGCGCTCCTCCTCCAGGGTGTCCAGACTATCATGCCGATCGAGCTCGGCTTCTCCTTATTCGTACATGCGCACTCGAGGTGCGTCATGAATTATGTCGCAGGGCAGAACTGCCTCTACGTCGTACACCATAAAGAAGGGTGTGTATCTGGTAATATGATTCGGCGTGGTCCGCAGCCCCCAGAGTACGGAGTCAAGCTCCTCTACCCAGTGCGTGATAGACTCCTTTAAGGACCGCACTAATCTGGGTTTGATGCCGCTCATGATAAGACCATTTGCTCGCTCAACTTGGCCGTTAGTTTGTGGGTGATAGACAGATGCATAATCGAGCTTGATGCCCATGTTGCTGCACCAGAGTTTTACCTCGTCTGCCATGAAGCTCGTGCCATTATCAGTGATGATGCTGTGGGGGATGCCATAACGGTGTACAACCCCGGATATGAAGTCTATCACCGGTCCGGATTCGGCAGTTTTAACTGGTTTGGCTTCTATCCATTTGGTGAATTTATCCACCATGATCAGTAAGTATTTTTTTCTTATGGGTTCCCCCTTTAAGGGGTCCAACCATGTCAAGCCCCCATACCATGAAGGGCTAGGTAATGGGGATTGTTTGGAGGGCGGTTGGTGGCATGTGGCTTTGGTTTGCAAAAAGCTGGCAACCGACGTAGCGTTGGACCAAGTCCCGTGCATCTACCCGGGCCGTCGGCCAATAAAAACATGTACGGAAGGCCTTGCTTACAAGGGCCCGGGCTGCAGCGTGGTGGCCGCCGAGTCCAGCATGAATTTCTGCCAAAAGCTTCCGCCCTTCCTCTTCGGAGATGCACCTTTGAAGGACTCCAGTAGTGCTTTTTTTACACAGCTCTCCCTCGTGGACCCTGTAGGCTTTAGATCGCCGCACTATGCAGCGTGCCTCATTTTGGTCCTCGGGAAGTTCCTGCCTAGTTAGGTAGGCCAGGAATGGTTCTGTCCACGGGGCAATGATGGCCATTATTACGTGGGCTGAAGGTGTTATTTCGGTGGCAGAGCCTCCGATTATGTCAGAGTGTTCGGTATCGGGCATTTTGGCCGGGTCCGGACTATTGTTACCGGTGTCCCCTTCCCATACCATGGATAGCTTAAACAACCTCTCCAAGAAGATACTGGGGAGGGGGGGCGCATCGTGTTTTGCACCGATGCGGGCGAGGATATCCGATGCCTGATTGTTTTCTCGAGCCCCATGGTGAAATTCGAGCCCCTCGAACCAAGCTGACATCTTTAGGACGGCGTTGCAATAGGCCGCCATCTTCGGATCCTTGGCATCGAAGTCTCCATTTATTTGGGATATTGCAAGGTTCGAATCCCCACGCACCTCCAAGCGTTGAATGCCCATGGAAACGGCCATCCGAAGACCATGTAACAGGGCTTCGTATTCGGCTGTGTTGTTGGAGTCTGTATACAGTATCTGTAGTACGTATTGAACTGTATCTCCGGTTGGGGACGTCAGGACGACGCCAGCCCCCAGACCAGCCAGCATTTTGGAGCCGTCTAAGTGCATGATCCAATTGGAGTATGCGTCGTACTCTTTAGGGAGTTTGGCTTAAGTCCATTCGGTGACAAAGTCGGCCAATACTTGCAATTTAATGGCTCGTCGGGGTTTGTATGTTATGTCGAACGGTAGGAGCTCAATGGCCCATTTGGCAATCTGGCCCGTGGCGTCGCGGTTGTTTATAATATCATTAAGTGGCACTTCCGAGGGTACTGTAATTGGACACTCTTGAAAGTAGTGTCACAGCTTCCGGGATGCCATGAATATCGCATAGGCTATCTTTTGATAATGTGGGTACCGTGATTTGCATGGAGTGAGGACAGTGGATACATAATATACCGGCTTTTGAAGGGGGAATTTATGTCCGTCTGTTTCTCGTTCGACGACGAGCACTGCGCTTACAACCTGATGAGTTGCCGCAATGTACAACAACATTGGTTCGCCAATGTTTGGCGCGGCTAGGATTGGGTTGGTTGCTAGTATGGCTTTTATTTCTTCCAATCCGGCTGAGGCAGCGTCCGTCCACTTGAAGTGTTCGGTGCACCGAAGAAGGCGATAAAGGGGTAATGCCTTTTCTCCTAAGTGGGAGATAAAGCGGCTTAGAGCCGCCACACATCCGGTTAATTTCCGGATTTGTTTGAGGTCGGTTGGGATAGGCAACTATGACAGAGCTCGGATTTTGGCTGGATTTGCTTCAATTCCTCTACTGGAGACAATGAAACCCAGGAGCTTTCCGGCTGGTACACCGAACACACATTTTTCCGGATTGAGCTTGATGTCGTATGTTCGGAGGTTATCGAATGTGATCCTCAAGTCGTCTATTAGAGAGTCGACGTGTTTTGTTTTGATGACCACATCATCTACGTATGCCTCTACTGTTTTGCCGATCTGTTTGTCCAGACATGTCTGAATCATGCGCTGATATGTTGCCGGTGTTTTTGAGCCCAAAATGCATTGTGTTGAAACAGAAGGGTCCGTATGGTGTGATAAATGCCGTCGCGGCTTGGTCGGACTCCGCCATCTTGATTTGGTGGTAGCCGGAGTATGTGTCGAGGAAACACAATGAATCGTGTCCTGCGGTAGCATCGATAATTTGATCAATGCGGGGGAGGGGGGAGGGATCCTTTGGGCAAGCCTTGTTGAGGTCCTTGAAATCGACACATAGGCGCCATGATTTGTCCTTCTTTGGTACCATCACTAGGTTTGCTAGCCAGTCCGGGTGTTATATTTCTCTAATGAATCCGGCCTCCAATAACTTGGCTAGTTCCTCTCCCATAGCTTGTCTCTTAGGTTTAGAGAAACGCCGAAGAGTCTGCTTGACCGGTTTGAATCCCTTTAGAATATTAAGGCTGTGCTCGGCCAGCCTGCATGGGATTCCTGGCATGTCTGAGGGGTGCCAGGCGAATATGTCCCAATTCTCGTGTAGAAACTCTCATAGCGCGGCGTCCACGGCGGGGTTTAACTGTGCCCTGATGGAGGCTATTTTTGTAGGGTCTGTTGGGTGGATTGGGAATTTGACTATTTCATCCGCTGTTTAAAAGAGGTGGACTTGGATCTCTTGTCAAGTATCACGTCGTCCCTGTCCACTGTGGAGCATAGCGTGGTTAATTCCTCGGCCTAAAGGGCTTCGAATAATGCTTCGAGGGCCAATGCGGCTGTTTTGTTTTCGGCACGGAGTGCTGTGTCCGGATCACTAGCGAGAGTGATGATTCCGTTGGGCCCGGGCATTTTGAGCTTCATGTACCCATAATGGGGTATGGCTTGGAAGATCGTGAACGCCTCCCGCCCTAAAAGGGTGTGGTATACGCTACTGAACGGGGCCACTTGGAATGTAATTTCTTCGGACCTATAGTTCTCCGGCGTGCCAAATACCGCATCTAGTGTGATTTTCCCAGCGCAGCGTGCTTCCCGACTAGGGATGATTCCTCTGAAGGTTGTGCTGCTTCACTCAATGCGGTTCCAGTCTATTTCCATTTTGTGAAGAGTTTCCTCATAGATGAGGTTTAATCCACTGCCGCCGTCCATGAGTACTTTGGTGAGTCGAAAGCCGTCCACAATTGGACTGAGGACTAGTGCAGCTGGTGCTCGGGCTGTTCAGAATTTAGGTTTGTCACTGGCATTGAAGGTAATAGCCATGTCACTCCATGATTTATTGCTGCCACGTGGTAGATTTCGGCAAGGCTGCGGAGTGTTCGCTTGCGCCTATTATTTGATGCGAAGGTCTCAAAGACTATTAATACTGTATTGTTATCCACGGGATGGTGCTCTGTGGCATCTGTGATGAGAAGATCCTAACCACTTTTGGCCACCTGCCGGAGTACCCAACATGCTCTAAGGCTGTGTGTTGGTATGGTATCCGCTGTACTATGAATTTTGCAGGGTCCGTTGAGCCATCCCACCAATACGGTTCCACGCCCTGTAGAGGGTCTTTGCTTCTTTGTAATTAACTCGTGTCTTATGATAGTGCACCCTTTTACCTCGGACTGGGTGTATATTCGGAGCCGGATTATCCCAAAATTTCGTTTCTGTTTTCCAGGCGCTTTCCATCGCACATTACTTTCGTACTATGGACGCCAAGTCGGCGAAGCATGATATGTCACGGCGACTTATGGCGTTAAGGATTCCCTTGTCCGTACAATTATTGAACAAAAATGAGACTGCATCTTCGTCGCGACAGTCCTTAACCTTGTTCATCACAAGGAGGAATCTGGCCCAATAATGATGTACTGTTTCCTAGGGCTCTTGCATGATGTGGGAAAGATCATTTATGTTTGGGTGGGTGGGTGGATTTGAGTCCAAACCCCTACCCGATCTGAGACCCAGGGGCCAAGGAGTTTCCAATCTTGGAAGTTCGGATTTTCGGATGTTGCCTGGTAAGTCTGGCCCGCTGCCTTACTCTAGGTTTAGGGCTTGGGTGATGTCCTCCCGTAAACGGGTATCCGGCTCGGAGAGCTTAGGAATCCGGACATAGTTGGTCCTCAAGATAGAGGAAGAAATGCCGCATTGTTCCTCCACCCCCGCAATATGATGGGTGACCGGTGGAGAGATAATCTCCCTTTGATCAGATTTAAGCCCAATGCGATCATGGTCCATAGCGACTCCCAAGGCGGTGATGCGATCCAAGAGCTTGTTTAGGGAAGAGAGCTCCATTGGATCCATATGCTCGGCAAATTCCGAGCCGATGTGGAGGCTGTTTTCGATGACCCGATAAGTCATCGTCGGTGCAAAAGCCGAACGGGCGGTCATGATGAAACTGCCTAGCCGGAGAGTTTGGCCGATAGCCAGGGCTCCCCCGGTGGTAATGTTGTTTTTAACAACGAGACAAGGCATCCTTCCGTACGGTGACGACACAGTGGAACTCTCAATGAAAGCACCAATGTCGGTGTCAAAACCGGCGGATCTCGGGTAGGGGGTCCCGAACTGTGCGTCTAGGCGGATGGTAACAGGAGACGGGGAACACAATGTTTTTACCCAGGTTCGGGCCCTCTCGATGGAGGTAAAACCCTACTCCTACTTGATTGATCTTGATGATACGAGTATTACAAGAGTTGATCTACCACGAGATCGAAGAGGATAAACCCTAGAAGCTATCCTATGGTATGATTGTGTGTTCCTACAGACTAAACCATCTGGTTTATATAGACACCGGAGGGGGCTAGGGTTACAGAGAGTCGGTTACAAGGAAGGAGATCTATATATCCGTATTGCCAAGTTTGCCTTCCACGCCAAGGAGAGTCCCATCTGGACACGGGACGAAGTCTTCAATCTTGTATCTTCATAGTCCAATAGTCCGGCCAAAGGATATATTCCGGCTGTCCGGATACCCCCTAATCCAGGACTCCCTCAGCGTCCATGGCGAAGATGAGCGGCGGTGATGTTGATGTTGAACCGTACGTAAATAGCCGAAACACAATAGGACATGGAACCGCGACTCAAATTCTCAAAGCACAATGTGACAAAATTGTCGGAGTTGGCAATGCGGAAGTTATGGTCGAAACTGTCAATCAACCGTGGCTGAAACTGGGACGGGCGGAAATACCGCTTGGGAGGGCGGTTGTACCGCTCCTGGAGCTCAGTGGTAGTACTGCTTGGAGTTGGCGGAAGTACCGCTGGTGTCGGGACGAAATTGTGTCGGAAATGGATGATTTTGGGGCTAAAAGTGGATGGATTTTGTGGATGGGAACTGGTGAAACTTGGGGAGATGCTAGATCTACCTACAACACACGAAATCCGTGGATCAAATCCAACAAAACTTCATCACACCAACAAATAAAAAAAATTAGGGCTATTTTGTGGGGAAAGTTTTGAATTAGGGACAAAATCAACAAAAACAAGGCTAGAAACACAATTGGGAGGCTCCGAAATCGTGATCAATGTGGCTCTAGATACCAAGATGATGTAGGGTAGAACCCTAGTGGCCCGATCTTTCACGAAAAGGAGCGGATCCCGCGATGGACATGAAGAACACGAGGGGAAACACGAGGGGAAACACGAGAGAATCACTCAAACCAACAAGATAGATCAGACATGCGCTAGATCCTCGAAACAAGAGAGGAGATACAAGATCCACGATCAATAAAGGATGATACAAAGGGTAACCGGTTCTTCTCCGTGAGGAGGTCTTGAGGTCTTCTCCGTGAGGAGGTCTTGTATCCAAGGTGGATCTTCTTCGAAGAGGGGCCGCGGTCTCTCTCATGGAGTAGATCCGTAATGGATGAGCAAAGCTCTATCTCTAATGAGCTACTACTTTGCTGCCCCTAGCTAGGATGAAGTGGGGAAGTATATATAGTCAAAGTACATGAAGGGGTAAGTTGGGGGATACATGGGGGGAAACCCCTGTCGCTGCGCACAGGTAGGGCAGTTGTACCGGTCATGGGGACGGTTGTACCGCTGGGAGCTCAGGTACTGGTTACTGGAGGTATTTCAGGATGTGCTCAGCGGTTGTACCGGTGCTTGGGGCAGTTGTACCGGTCAGGTGGCTGTTGTGGGGATAAACCAATGTTGTACCGGCCTTGCACCTCTTGATGACAGAAGTTTGACCGGTAGTCAAGCGGTTGTACCACCGGGATGATAGTTGGGCAGTACATGAGTGGTTGTTCCAGGACTTCTGAGCCGGGAAGGTGTTCTTCATGCTCTTGATGTCCATCTTGCATTGTAACTTCTGCTTGGTTGCTTACTTGGTACCTAAGCACACAAAGCATCTCCATTTGTGGTAGTAGCAATGTCTCAAGTGGGTCAAAGGGAAGTTCAACAAGGAAAGAGTCAACCTCGTTCTCGATGGCTCTCACACGGGCTCTTGTCATTGGTCCATGTGGTGTCATGGGAGATGTAGGTAGGTCCATGGGGATGAACTTGGGATGCTCCGCATCACACCGTGAAGGCGTGTCCTTGTGCATTCTTCACAATGACGAAGCACAAGCAAGTGCGATGTAGAATCGTCGTGGTAGAAGGTGGTTCGCTCTCATGAGCTCGAATAGTCAACTCATGTGAAGTGGAAGTCGACACGATGTCCAAGTATCCTACACACGCACAAAACAAAACAAAGAAAGTATGTGCATTGTAGATAAACACACCATCCATCATGATGGTTCTCTTCTCTTGCACATAACCATTAGAAGCACAAGTGCATGAATAATACGATGCAACAATGAATATAATCATGGCACTAGGTATATGGTGCAAAGATGTAAGACAAGCATGCTTCACAAGAATTATGTCAAAATCTCCAAATATATGAGAGAATGCTATGGGGGCAAACTCATTATCAAGACTAAAGGCATAATTGCACTCAATACATGGCAAATCATCTAGCATGAGAGAGGCAACATATGGAGATATATGACAAGAAGCAATAATAATCATGTGCAAAGCATGTAGATGGTTGTCATCAACCGCATGAAATGAGCAAGTATGAATCATTGGCGATGCAACATAAGCAAGCATAGTAATCAAGGCGTGTAAACTAGTGGAGCGAAGATGCAACACACTAGAAGAAATCATGCCAATCATGTCATGTCAGCAAATAATAGGCAAAGGCAATGCACATGACATATCGCAAGCACGAGCACAAAGCAAGATCATAGTATCATGATAGGAATGGGTCATAGATGGAATACGGCAATAACAAGTAATATCTCCACCAAGCTTGCAAATACACATACAAGTATGAGAATCAGTCGTCATGTGTAATGCAAAGCATGGGTCACAAATGCATGGCAAAGGCATAGGAATGGGCATATCATGCAAAGTGAACATGGCAAGATGGGCATAGAATATGTATTGGCCAGTAACCCATAACCATGTGAGGGACATGTAGAATAAATGCATGAAGTCTTTGCGTGAAGAGAGTGGTGGGAAAGACAATCCATGGGATCCCAAGTCATCATTGCTCTCTAGAGCTTGTTTTGTCAACTCATGGGAATGTGAGGTTGACTAGTATTTGTGGGTACCTACACAAAAGAGACATAAGCCAAAGAAATTGTGTGTGTGGTAAATGTACACATCATCTGTAACATCCCAAATTTTCAATTTGGAATGTTATACATAGGTTATTCATGCATATCATATTTCATTGCCGTTCGTTTCGCGATCCTCGAAATTCTAAGCAACTCAAGGGCCCACGGAGAGAGTTGGGGATTTCATATTTCTCATATTTGAAAATTTATCAAATATCGAAACAAGGATCACTTTGGTTTTAACTGTTTTTCTCTCTGAAAATATTTCATATTAAAATATATGAGACGAGATAATATGACTTCTCCAAAAAAAGGAATATTGGAGGAAAAATATTAAAATCAAATAAACAATTTTGTTTGGATTCTATTACTATTTTATTTGAATTAGAAAAATATGCATTTTCCAAAAATTGCATTTTAGGCCAAGAAAATGTTCACTTTGTTCTAAGTATTCAATTTAGATGGTGAAATTTTGTTTTGGTATTTTTAGATTTTTATTTTATTTTCTAGGATTTTATTTCGGCAAAATCAGTTTTTTTTTTAAAAAGTTGCTTCAGACCGACTGGGTCGAAAGCCCAGCCAGCCCACGCGCTGCATCACCCCGATCCCGAGTGGGAGTCCCCCGCCCGTACGCCGCCGCGCCGTGGCCGACTCCGCCTCGCCTCGCCGCCTTGCCCCCTCCCCCACTCCGGTTCGATTTTTCTCGGTTTAGTTGTTTAGCGGACGTTCGTCCGTACTTTCGTTTTAACGAACGTTGTTCATCAGTTAGCGACAGACAGCGAACATTCATTTGTTAGTCTGTTCATTTCATTTCATTTTCTAGGGTTTTTACGCGACTATTTTCGATCATGATTTCTGCCCGGATCTTCGTTTTAGTTTATCTTTTCTCTCGTTTATCCAAATCAGATGAAACAAGCGCCTAGATCTTCGTCTCGAAGCCCTATTTCTGTTTAACCAACTTGAACAAGATTTTGGTACTGTAAAATTTGATTTACTCCAGATTAGTAAACGGATCTTGTTTCTTTTGTAGTTTGAGTTTCGTTGCTCCGTTTGATTTGATTCTTTTTGCAAACCGGAGTTCTTCAGTTGAACTTTCTGGTTAGATCTTCTTATTTGAGTTTTACCCGTGCACCTTTGCTTGATTGGTTATGTATTTTTGTCTACGATAGAATTCCCAGAGTGCGAAGCGTGCTACTACGAGTCACTAGGTTTTGTGGATCGTCAGCAAGGCAAGTAACACATTGATCATACTCTTTTCATACCCAGTTTTATGCATTAGTTGCAAGCCCTCTAACACTGCATGATTGGGATGTGATTAACTTGTGGGTTTTGGGAAGTAGTTGATGAGGTAGAACCTATTGCCCTTTTATTATCAAACCCTTGGGAGTTACTTCTACGCTATGCTTATATTGCCATGCTATGCTCGTAGACGTGGATTGGCTTTAGTGTATCCATGACAGATGTGAGATTGTTAATTAATGGTTAACTTAAGGTGGCTACTTAAATACACATCTGGGTGGATTGGTTGCGGGCACCTGGAGAATCCAGTGTTGTCCTAGGATATCCTGGAGTACCCGTGTGATCATCCCATGGTTCGCCACCCAGTTTCAAAGGGATCATAAGATTATTCATGCTAGAAACTTCCATGTGCAGCCACAAGCTATTATGGGCTCTAGCATAGTTGAGTATGTTGCATGACCTCTTCCAGTGGTAGGCTAGCAGATGCAGGGGATGTATGTTGGTACTCTACCCAGGGTTTGATTTAATGCTTCTGGAAGACTGTGTCTCGGTCGTCTGTCTCTCTAATACCATGTAGTGCGAGAAATCCAACAGAGGAGATCGAGTCTTGTGGGGAGAAGTGCGCAAATCTTTGCAGAGTGTAAAAACTAATCATGGTTAGCCGTGTCACCGGTTATGGACATCTTGAGTATCTGGTACTTGAATTATTGATTTGATCTCATCACTCTAAATTAAATTGTTGGGCTGATAATGAATACTTTAATTGGGATTGAGTTGGAGGAACCTTCTCAATGATGTTTCAACCACCATGTTAGTTAAATAAAATATATTCCTTTGTTGTAGGGAAAAATTGGCTTTTCGCAAAAGCAATATAGCCTTAGAGCCTCCACCAGCCATATATGCATTGTAGTGATAGAATTTATCTGTTCATTGCTCTATTGTGTTATATTGCCAGCAATTCCATGTGCTGACCCGTTTTTGGGCTGCAACATATCATGTTGTAGACTTTTCAGACGAGGAGTAAGGTGCGCTAGGTCGATTGTCATGCACTCAGCTATGCCGTTGGAGTTGATGGACTCACTTTATCTTCCAAGCCTTCCGCTGTTATTTATCTAGATGGCCTTAAGGCATATTTATTGTAATAAGTTCTCTTTTGAGACATTCGTCGTAATAAGTGTGTGATTGCCACTCTGTTATAAATCCTTCGAGTACTGTGTGTGTCAGCATTACTGATCCAGGGATGACACTGAAGCATAGAGACTTGACCGTCTGAGGTTAGGTCGCTACAAGATGGTACCAGAGCACACGCCCAATGTAGGACACGGCCACTAAGATGAGCCATAGGTCACTCTTCTCTACTCATTTCTGACTCCTCTCCATTTTCTACTCTTTAGGATGGCGGACCCAAGGAACAAGTTTGCACAACCGGATGAAGACACGCCCTTTGGACGACACTTGAAGGAAGTCACTAGGTATCTGATCATCGGAATACCAAGCTTCACCGGGACCTACACCGCCACCTTACCAGAAGAGGAGCGATGGTTCATTCGAGTTCAAGTCCTAGGAAGGACATTCACGACAGTCACGGAGCCCATAGAGTTTTCTTTTGATGCACCCACCTGGAGTCTAGGAAAGAGCATGGCAGCCCACATCGCCATGGGACGCATTCGCGAAGTTTATCACAAGGATCTTAAGGATACTATCTACCAAATATGTGGGCGCCGAGATGAGCAATGGGAGATAGTCAGCACCAGGAGGGACAGGTCTATTGCATCATTAATCCAGGAGTTAAACCAGCACATTCGTCGGCAGGAGAACTAGATGTGCGCAAGCATGATAGATTTGAAGAAGGCGATGACTAGAATCACAGAGCTAGAAGAGGAACTCAAGTCTACACGCAATGGATATAAGGAGCATTTGCATTTAGTTCTCGAGAAGCTCAGGGAACATCATTTATATGCCAAGTTCAGCAAATGTGAGTTTTGGTTGAAGGAAGTTGGATTCCTTGGACATGTTATATCAGGAGAAGGTATAGCAGTAGACCCTACTAAGGTTCAGTCAGTCACTGAGTGGTTTGCACCCACCTCAGTTGGAGAGATCCGCGGTTTTCTAGGACTCATGGGATATTATCGGAGATTTATTGAGAATTTCTCCAAGATTGCGAAGCCTATGACGACATTGTTGAAGAAGGACACCAAGTTCCACTGGACTGAAGAATGCGAAGCAAGTTTCCAGGAGTTGAAGAAACATTTGACTACAGCCCCAGTGCTGATTCTGCCAGATATATGTAAGGATTTCCAAGTGTATTGCGACACGTCTCGCTTAGGACTTGGAAGTGTACTTATGCAAGACAGAAGAGTTGTTTCGTATGCCTCACGACAGCTTCGACCGCATGAATTAAATTATTCCACGCATGATTTGGAGTTAGCAGTCATAGTGCATGCACCCCAAACTTGGAGACATTTTCTTATTGGAAATCATTGTGATGTGTACACGGATCATAAGAGTTTGAAGTACATTTTCACACAGAAAGAGTTGAATCTCAGGCAAAGGAGATGGTTGGAGCTCATAAAGGATTTCGATATGAAGTTGCAATATCATACAGGGAAGGCCAATGTCGTAGCAGACGCTTTGAGCCAGAAGAGTTATGCTAATACCTAAGTAACAAGAGGTTTGCCAAAGGAGTTAGCCGATGATCTCAGGGAACTTTATTCGGAGATTGTTCCTAGAGGTTTTGTTGCAGCGATGGAAGTTCAATCTACATTGTTGGGAAAGATTCGTGAAGCTCAGAAGGATGACAAGGAAATTGCTGGAATAAAGGAGAAGATGAGTGAAGGAAAAGCCAAAGGTTTTCATGTGGACAAGCACGGCACCTTGTGGTATGAGGACCGTGTTTACGTGCCCAATAATGCAGAGATCAGGAATTTGATACTTCAGGAGGCTCACGACTCGCCATACTCGATACACTCCGGAAACACCAAGATGTATTTGGATTTGAAGGAGCGTTTCTGGTGGACGGGTATGAAGAAGGACATTGCCGAGTATGTAGCCGTATATGATGTATGTCAGAGAGTGAAGGCAGAACATCAGAAGCCAGCAGGATTACTGCAGCCTATGCCGATACCCGAATGGAAGTGGGATTAGCTTGGCATGGATTTTATCACCGGATTACCCAGGACCCGATCGGGATACGATTCTATTTGGGTAGTAGTGGATCGCTTGACTAAAGTGGCTCACTTTATCCCAGTGAAAACCACCTATACCAGTGCGAAGTTGGCCAAGATATACATGACCATGATCGTATGTCTGCATGGAGAACACTGCTTACTTCAAAGTTTTGGCACTAGCTGCACCAGACTTTGGGTACCAGGCTAGAGTTCAGTATAGCTTTTCATCCGCAGACAGATGGACAGACCGAGAGAGTCAATCAGATTCTGGAGGACATTTTGAGAGCTTGTGCGCTCGATTATGGATCTAGTTGGGATGATAATTTTCCCTACGCGGAGTTCTCATACAACAACAACTACCAAGCCAGTTTGAAGATGGCACCTTTCGAAGCCTTATATGGAAGGAGGTGCAGAACACCGTTGATGTGGGATGAAGTTGGAGACCGTCAGTTGTTTGGACCGGATTTTATTAAATAGTCAGAAGAGAAGGTTAAGTTGATTCGAGATAGACTAAAGGTAGCTCAGTCCAGGCATAAGAGTTATGCATATTTAAAACGTAAGGAGGTAGTCTATGAAATCGAAGACAGAGCATATCTCCGTGTGTCACCACTACGAGGAGTTAAACGTTTTGGAGTTAAGGGAAAGTTAGCCCCAGGATTTGTAGGACCGTACAATATTTTGGAACGCATGGGAGGGATTGCCTACAAGTTGGAGTTACCCGAAGGACTGTCAGGAGTTCATGATGTGTCTCACGTTTCCCAGTTGAAGAAGTGCCATGCAGAGATGGCCGATATACCCCTGAGAGATACAGTACTCGTGGAAGCAATTCAGTTGGACAGTGATTTGACATATGAGGAGAAACCTGTAAAGATTATTGAGGTTGCCAGCCGAGTTACTCGCAGCAAGGTTATCTAGTTTTGCAAAGTTCAGTGGAGCCACCATACTGAGGATGAAGCCACCTGGGAACGAGAGGATAATCTACGCAAAGACCGCCCACACCTATTTTCTAGCCAACCCGGAATCTCGAGGACGAGATTCATCTTAAGGGCGGTAGGTTTGTAACATCCCAAATTTTCAATTTGGAATGTTATACATAGGTCATTCATGCATATCCTATTTTATTGCCGTTCGTTTTGCGATCCTCGAAATTCTAAACAACTCAAGGACCCACGGAGAGAGTTGGGGATTTCACGTTTCTCATATTTGAAAATGTATCAAATATCGAAACAAGGATCACTTTGGTTTTAATTGTTTTTCTCTCCGAAAATATTTTATATTAAAATATATGAGAGGAGATAATATGACTTCTCAAAAAAGGAATATTGGAGGAAAAATATTAAAATCAAATAAACAATTTTATTTGGATTCTATTGCTATTTTATTTGAATTAGAAAAATATCATTTTCCAAAATTTGCATTTTAAGCTAAGAAAATGTTCACTTTGTTCTAAATATTTTATTTAGACGATGAAATTTTTTTTGGTATTTTAGATTTTTCTTTTATTTTCTAGGATTTTATTTCGGCGAAATCAGTTTTTTTTAAAAGTTGCTTCAGACCGACTGGGCCAAAAGCCCAGCCGGCCCACGCGTTGCATCACCCCAACCCCGAGCGGGAGTCCGCCGCCCGTACGCCGCCACGCCGTGGCCGACTCCGCCTCGCCCCGCCGCCTTGCCCCCTCCCCCATGCCACCAGCCCCCCTCCCCTCTTAAATACCATCTACCCCCCTTGCCTCACATTGCCGCGCCGCCCCGCACAGGAAGCAGCGGCGCCGCGCCGCCTTCTGCGGCCGCCGCCGCCGCTCGCCGGATCTGCCGCCGCTGGTCTTTTTCGGCTAAACGATAGAACCGTTTGGTTTTCTTATAAAACCCTAGATTCGTTTTTTTAGAATTGGTTTGGTTTTTCTCGGTTTAGTTGTTTAGCGCATGTTCGTCCATACGTTCATTTTAACGAATGTTGTTTGTCCATTAGCCACAAATAGTGAACGTTCGTTCGTTAGCCTGTTCGTTTCGTTTTATTTTCCAGGGTTTTTACGTGATTATTTTCGATCGCGATTTCTGCCCTGATCTTCGTTTTAGTTTATCTTTTCGCTCGTTTTTCCAAATTAGGTGAAACAAGCGCCTAGATCTTCGTCTCGAAGCCCTCTTTCTTTTTAACCAACTTGAACAAGATTTTGGTACTGTAAAATTAGACTTTAGTACAGATTACTAAATGGATCTTGTTTCTTTCGAAGTTTGAGTTAGGTTGCTCCGTTTGATTTGATTCTTCAAACCGGAGTTCTTCAGTTGAACTTTCTGGTTAGATCTTCTTATTTGGGTTTTACCCGTGCACCTTTGCTTGATTGCTGATGTATGTTTTTTACGATAGAATTCCCAGAGTGCAAAGCGTGCTACTACGAGTCACTAGGTTTTGTGGATCGTCAACAAGGCTACTAACACATTGATCATACTCTTTTCATACCCAGTTTTATGCATTAGTTGCAAGCCCTCAAACACTGCATGATTAGGATGTGTTTAACTTGTGGGTTTTGGGAAGTAGTTGATGAGGTAGAACCTATTGCCCTTTTATTATCAAACCCTTGGGAGTTACTTCTACGCTATGCTTATATTGCCATGCTATGACCGTAGACGTGGATTGGCTTTGAGTGCATCCATGATAGATGTGAGATTGTTAATTAATGGTTAACTTAAGGTGGCTACTTAAATACACATCTGGGTGGATTGGTTGCGGGCACCTTGAGAATCTAGTGTTGTCCTAGGATATCCCGGAGTACCCGTGTGATCATCCTATGGTTCGCCACCCAGGCTCAAAGGGATCATAAGATTATTCATGCTAGAAACTTCCGTGTGCAGCCACAAGCTATTATGGGCTCTAGCATAGTTGAGTATGTTGCATGACCTCTTCTAGTGGTAGGCTAGCAGATGTAGGGGATGCAGGTTGGTACTGTCTACCCAGGGTTAGAGTTAATGCTTCTGAAAGACTATGTCTCGGTCATCTGTCTCTCAAACACCATGTAGTGCGATAAATCCAATGGAGGAGATCGAGTCTTGTGGGGAAAAGTGCGCAAACCTCTGCAGAGTGTAAAAACTAATCATGGTTAGCCGTGTCCCCAGTTATGGACATCTTGAGTATCTGGTACTTGAATTATTTATTTGATCTCATCACTCTAAATTAAATTGGTGGGATGATAATGAATACTTTAATTAGGATTGAGTTGGAGGAACCTTCTCAATGATGTTTCAACCACCATGATAGTTAAATAAAATATATTCCTTTGTTGTAGGGAAAAATTGGCTTTTCGCAAAAGCAATATAGCTTTAGAGCCTCCACCAGCCATATATGCATTGTAGTGATAGCATTTATCTGTTCATTGCTCTATTGTGTTATATTGCCAGCATATTCCATGTGCTGACCCGTTTTTAGTCTGCAACGTATCATGTTGCAGACTTTTCAGACGAGGAGTAAGGTGTGCTAGGTTGATTTTCATGCACTCAGCTATGCCGTTGGAGTTGATGGACTCACTTTATCTTCCAAGCCTTTCGATGTTATTTATCTAGATGGCCTTAAGCCACATTTATTGTAATAAGTTCTCTTTTGAGTCATTCATTGTAATAAGTGTGTGATTGCTACTCTGTTATAAATCCTTCGAGTACTGTGTGTCTGCATTACCAATCCAGGGATGACCCTGAAGCATAGAGACTTGACCGTCTGAGGTCGGGTCGCTACATCGTCCATCATGATGTGTATGTGCAGGTGAGAGTTTGTACAAGATAAGCATCGCTCAAAGAAATTTGATGCATGGTATATGAATATGTCATCCATCATGAAAGAATAGTTATTGTGTATAACACGATGGGGACACAAATTGAGAATAATAGTATATGGCACAACAATATAATGTTTATTCATGGGGAGCATATTGTGCACATAAGTATTGGGATCATGCAATGAATGGGATGAATCAAAATGTAATGAGGACATCAATACCATTGTTACACCCACAGCCCCTGTTGTTATACATACTGGACCAATTACTAGAGCTCGCGCACGCCAATTGCATTATCAGGTACTTTCATTTCTTGGTAACGATTCTAATGTTCATAAGAATATGATGTTGCCTAAATTGGGTACATTTGTTTTGCTTACAAATGAAAGGCCTAGTTTGGACAAGAAAGATGAACCTTGGAGCAAGTTCAAGCATGAAGATGATGGCATGCGCAAGGGGAACAAGAACGAAGTTATAAGTGATGATTCCAGGACTTTGAAGCCACCATAATGAGTGCATGAAGCCTTGGACAAAATATACAAGATGCCACTTCATAACTTTTGTCCAGAGGCTATTCTAGGTGCTGCGTCAACTTATTATTGGGCCAGGCCCATGTATTTTCGAAGTACTTAAGTATAGGCTGTTTTTAGAGTCCATATGTGTGGGGAAACAAGAGTTACGGTTGGTTTCGGACCCCTCCACCAAGGGCCACAAAATTCCCCCTCTCTCCTTCATATATACAACCATTAGGGCATCGTATAGACTTTGGGTTTTGTTTAGATTAAAGTTTGCCATAGCTGCAACTTTGCGTACTTCGTTTGTGTTCAACGACCAGACAAAGGCGTCACAGAACCCCACCCTGATCAATAAAGCTTTCATCTTATATTCGCAATATCCAGATTGCAATCTTAGTTTCTTGCTTGTTCTTCGTTTGCCTGCAGGAAACAGACCTTCGTTGTCAGGTTGATCGTGCTTCGGCGTGGTCGATAAGCTCTCGGAGTTGGTTTAGCGATTGCTAAGGCGCGACGTCCTCGCATGTTCGTAGTCGGATCGTCAAAGTCGACTTCCTCCAAAACGATAGCCACCATCTCATCGAACGATGGGACACCTTTGCCTCTATCAAGTGGTATCAGATTTCCAGGTTGCTCGGTGAGATTTTACAGTTTTTCGTAGTTTAGATCGAGTCTGTTCTTCATAACTATAATCCACGAAAAGGCCAAAAAAATTAGGGTTAGTTCATCCTATCCAAACCAATCTGAGCCTTTGCATAATCTTTTCTGTATTTGCTGTGTTGAATTTGCGGTTGCATCGTCGTGTCTGGTTGCTGGTCTTAGTGTCTACTCCTTTAGAGTATCGAGTTCTGTTCACAAGTAGTCACGCCGAAGCCGCATCATCATCATCACCGCTGCCATATACCACCATCGTCATCACCGCTGCCATATACCACCATTGTCATCACCACTGCCATATACCACATATCCACCACCATCACGATAATCCGAGTCCACCTCCATCACCGATTCGCCACCAGTCCATGTTCCACCATCCTACATATATCCGCCACCAGTCTAAGTTTCCCCCAGATTCATCTCCGCCACCAGTCCGAGTCCAGTATTTGTTGCTTTGTTTTCGAGTTCCAGATCACGCGATACTCCGAGTCGTGACAGAGTAGGACTGCCCAACTTTCGAGCCATCCGCAGAAGAAAAATAGTTCCAAACTCAAAAAAAGACTAAGTCTGGAAAATTCTGGCTAGGCAGTTTTTAGACCATTTGAAGACTTTTTCAAAAAAAATTATTGCAGAGCAAAAAAAAGAGGAAAAAAAGTGCAAAAAAAAGTGGAAAAAAAGAAAAAAAATCAGAGTGTGCTCCTCCCTTGTTTACGTGCAGGGCCGTGATTTTGTTAGTGTTCTAGGCTCGCGTCTTTAGCACGGTCTAGCCTAGGACCAGCACAGTACCGTCGTTGAGCGTTTATTCAACTTTGCATCTCTGAATTGATTATTGCTGACCCTTTTTGCTACCATATTATAAGCCTTCCTAGCTCCACATACATCTACGTCGTGCGTTTGAGTCTCCCTGATAATCCTTGTATCCAAGCTTTGAGAGTTTTGACTACGATGGTTGCCGATCACCGCTTGCTGCTGCGTAAGAACTGGTAAGAATTTGAGATTTGCTTGACGGATTTGTGACACTCCACCACCGCCATTTTCTAGTAGTCTGTAGGATCATTTTCTTGTGTGTTTCTATTGCTGCTAACCATGGAAGGATCACAACCCTACGCGATTGACTGGGAGAACATGACGAACAAAGAGTTACATGATCAGTTTCAGCAAATGATGAGTGGACAGGTGGAAGATGTGCGAAACAGATTTGAAGAGGCCATGGAGAAGATAGATGGCATTGAGAAGGTGTTCGAAACAAAGCTCGATAACAATTTTAATGAATTGCTCGCGCATCTTCCACCGCCCGCTGCACCTGTCGCACCTCTACAACAACAACATCGTCTTCCAAATCAAGTGGCACGAGCACAACACGTTCCCATTGAGCCTGATCAAACTTCTGGTGCTGCTGTACCTACTGTTGGTGCTTCTATCGCTCCTCCTGCTGCTACGGAGGTGGAATACCGTTACGAGGATGAGGTTCATCAAAATCAGAACTACGTGCAACCACCAGCACCACCAACACCGGGTCGTCCTCATGCATATCATCGCAACGGTAGTGCTGCAGCACCACCCGAGGTACATGACCATCTTCCTAAACTAAAATTGAATATTCCACCATTTGAGGGTAGATACGTTCCTGATATATATCTTAATTGGGAGTTAGAAACTGAACAACGATTTACATGTTTACAATATCCTGAGGAGAGACGTGTTCCTGCTGCTGTTTGTGCTTTCACTAGCTTTGCATGTGTTTGGTGGTCTGACATTGTAGATTATATCCTATTCCAGCTACTTGGGCTGCTTTGAAAACTGCTATGCGTACTCGTTGGGTTCCACCATATTATCAACTTGAATTACTTCAAAATTTGCAGCGCTTAAGACAAAGAAAAAATTATGTAGAAGAATATTATCAGGAATTAAAAACTGGCATGATTAGATGTGGTATTGTTGAGGAGAATGAAGCTATGCTTTAAATAGAGAGATTCAGACCATTCTAGAGTATAAGGAGTATACTAATATCACTCGTTTATTCCATCTTGCTTGTAAAGCTGAACGTGAAGTGCAGGATCGACAGGCATTGGCGCGAACTAAATTTTCTGCAGGTCGATCTTCATCATGGACACCACGTGCATCCTCTACTTCCACTCCACCAGCACCTCCATCAGGTGCCACCTCTAGCCGTGATTCAAGAAAGCAGGCACAACCACCACTATCTGCGAAGAGCACACCTGTCGGGCCTGCGCAGAGCTCTTCTTCTTCCATGGCATCAACAGGGCACACAAGTGATATTATTTGTCATCGCTGTAAGGGAAGAGGACATTTTGCGAGAGAATGTCAATCTCAGCGTGTGATGATTGCTACTGAGGATGGTGGGTATGAGTCCACTACTAACTATGATGTGGAGACCTTGGCTCTTATTACACATGAAGAACACAGTGGAGAGGATTCTGATCATGAGAGGCAATAGATGGCTGCTGAAGATGCTGAAAGGTATGAATGTTAAGTTGCTCAATGTGTTTTGAGTGTGCAGGTTACACAAGCTGAGAAAAATCACAGGCATAATTTTTTCCATACAAAGGGAGTTGTGAAGGAACGTTCTGTTCACGTCATCATAGATGGAGGGAGCTGCAATAACTTGGCTAGCATGGAGATGGTGGAGAAGCTATCTCTCACCATAAGACCACATCCACATCCTTACTACATCCAATGGTTCAACAACATCGGCAAGGTTAAGGTAACACATACTGTTCGTGTGCATTTTAGTATCTCTACATAAGCTGATTATGTTGATTGTGATGTGGTACCTATGCAAGCATGTTCCTTATTACTTGGTAGACCATGGCAATTTGATAAAAATTCTGTACACCATGGTAGAAACAATCAGTATACTCTTGTTCATAAGGATAAAAATATTACTTTGCTTCCTATGACTCCTGAATCCATTTTGAAAGATGATATTAATAGAGTTAATAAAGCAAAACAGGAGAAAAATAAGAGTGAAAATAAGATTGTGGCAAAAGAATTTGAGCAACAAATGAAACCTAATAATAAACCATCTAGTGTTGCTTCTGAAATTAAATTGAAAAGTGCATGTTTACTTGCCACAAAATCTGATATTGATGAGCTAGATTTCAGCAAATCTGTTTGCTATGCTTTTGTGTGCAAAGAGGCATTATTTTCATTCGAGGACGTGCTTTCCTCTTTGCCTCCTGCTGTCACTAACATTTTTCAGGAGTTCGCTGACGTCTTTCCACAAGACGTGCCACCGGGATTACCACCTATTCGAGGGATTGAGTATCAAATTGACTTAATTCCCGGTGCATCATTACCCAACCGTGCACCATACCGTACCAATCCAGAGGAGACGAAGGAGATTATGCGTCAAGTACAAGAACTGCTCGACAAAGGTTATATACACGAATCCCTTAGTCCTTGTGCTGTTCCTATCATTTTAGTGCCGAAAAAGGATGGTACGTCGCGTATGTGCGTTGATTGTAGAGGCATTAATAATATTACTATTCGTTATCGTCATCCTATTCCTAGGCTAGATGATATGCTTGATGAATTGAGTGGCTCTACAATATTCTCCAAAGTTGATTTGCATAGTGGATACCATCAAATTCGTATGAAATTGGGAGATGAATGGAAAACAGCATTTAAAACTAAGTTTGGATTATATGAGTGGTTAGTCATGCCTTTTGGGTTAACTAATGCACCTAGTACTTTCATGAGATTAATGAACGAAGTTTTACGTGCTTTCATTGGACGATTTGTGGTAGTTTACTTTGATGACATATTGATTTATCACAAATCTTTGGAGGAACATTTGGAACATTTACGTGCTGTTTTTATTGCTCTATGTGATGCACGTTTGTTTGGTAAGCTTGGAAAGTGCACCTTTTGCATCGACCGAGTATCTTTTCTTGGCTATGTTGTTACTCCAGAGGGAATTGAAATTGATAAAGCCAAGATTGAAGCTATTGAGAGTTGGCCGCAGCCCAAAACGGTCACACAAGTGAGGACTTTCCTTGGCCTCGCTAGTTTCTATAGGCATTTTGTGAGAGATTTCAGCACCATTTCTGCACCTCTCAATGAGCTGACAAAGAAGGATATGCCTTTTGTTTGGGGTACCGCACAGGAAGAAGCCTTCACCGTATTTAAAGATAAGTTGACACATGCTCCTTTACTCCAACTTCCTGATTTTAATAAGACTTTTGAGCTTGAATGTGATGCTAGTGGAATTGGATTAGGAGGTGTGTTATTACAAGGTGGCAAACCTGTTGCATACTTTTCTGAAAAATTGAGTCGGCCTAGTCTGAACTATTCTACTTATGATAAAGAATTATATGCTCTTGTTCAGACCTTAGAAACATGGCAACATTATTTATGGCCCAAGGAATTTGTTATACATTCTGATCATGAATCTTTGAAATACATTAAAAGTCAAGCAAAACTAAACCGTAGACATGCTAAATGGGTTGAATTCATTGAGACTTTCCCTTATGTCATTAAACACAAGACGGGTAAAGAAAATGTTATTGTTGATGCATTGTCTCGTCGTTATACTATGCTTCCACAACTTGACTTTAAAATATTTGGTTTGGAGACCATCAAAGATAGATATGTGCATGATGCTGAATTTAAAGATGTATTGCAGAATTGTAAGGAAGGGAGAACTTGGAACAGGTTCGTTCTTAACGATGGATCTGTGTTTCGTGCTAACAAGCTATGGATTCCAGCTAGCTCCGTTCGTCTTTTGTTGTTGCAGGAAGCCCATGGAGGAGGATTAATGGGACACTTTGGCGTCAAGAAGACGGAGGATATACTTGCTACACATTTCTTTTGGCCAAAGATGAGACGGGATGTTGAGCGTTTTGTTGCTCGCTACACTACATGTCAAAAAAGCTAAGTCACGACTCAATCCTCATGGTTTATATATGCCTTTGCCTGTACCTAGTGTTCATTGGGAGGATATATCTATGGACTTTGTTTTAGGTTTACCTCAAACAAAGAAGGGGAGGGATAGCATATTTGTTGTCAAGGATAGGTTCTCGAAAATGGCACACTTTATACCATGTCATAAAAGCGATGATGCTGTTAATGATGCTGATTTGTTCTTTCGTGAAATTATTCTCTTGCATGGTGTGCCTAATACTATAGTTTCAGATCGTGATACTAAATTTCTTAGCCACTTTTGGAGATGTTTATGGGCTAAGTTGGGGACTAAACTACTTTTTAGTACTACTTGTCACCCCCAAACTGATGGACAAACTGAAGTAGTCAATAGAACATTGTCTACTATGCTTAGGGCTGTTTTGAAGAATAATAAGAAAATGTGGGAAGAATGCTTGCCTCATATTGAATTTGCTTATAACCGTTCATTGCATTCTACTACTAAGATGTGCCCTTTTGAAATTGTGTATGGTTGCATTCTACTACTAAGATGTGCCCTTTTGAAATTGTGTATGGTTTCCTACCTCGTGCACCTATTGATTTGTTGCCTCTTCCATCTTCGGAGAAGGTTAATTTTGATGCTAAAGAACATGCTGAATTGATTTTAAAAATGCATGAGTTAACTAAGGAAAACATTGAGCGTATGAATGCTAAATATAAACTTGCTGGAGATAAGGGTAGAAAACATGTTGTGTTTGCACCTGGAGATCTTGTTTGGTTACATTTGCGTAATGATATATTTCCTAATTTGCGCAAATCAAAGCTAATGCCACGTGCTGATGGTCCTTTTAAGGTGTTAGAGAAAATAAATGATAATGCATATAAACTTCAGCTGCCTGCAGATTTTGGGGTTAGTCCCACTTTTAACATTGCAGATTTGAAGCCTTATTTGGGTGAGGAAGATGAGCTTTCATCGAGGACGACTTCATTTCAAGAAGGGGAGGATGATGAGGACATCAATACCATTGTTACACCCGCAGCCCCTGCTGTTATACATATTGGACCAATTACTAGAGCTCGCGCATGCCAATTGAATTATCAAGTACTTTCGTTTCTTGGTAGCGATTCTAATGTTCATAAGAATATGATGTTGCCTAAATTGGATATATTTGTTTTGCTTACAAATGAAGGGCCTAGCTTGGACAAGAAAGATGAACCTTGGAGCAAGTTTAAGCATGGAGATGATGGCATGCGCAAGGGGAACAACAACGGAGTTACAAGTGATGATTCCAGGACTTTGAAGCCACCATAACGAGTGCATGAAGCCTTGGGCAAAATATACAAGATGCCACTTCATAACTTTCGTCCAAAGGCTATTCTAGGTGCTGCGTCACCTTATTATTTGGCCAGGCCCATGTACTTTCGAAGTACTTAAGTATAGGCTGTTTTTAGAGTCTGTATGTGTGGGGAAACAAGAGTTAGGGTTGGTTTCGGACCCCTCCACCAAGGGCCACAAAATTTCCCCTCTCTCCTCCATATATACAACCCTTAGGGCATCGTTTAGACTTTGGCTTTTGTTTAGATTAAAGCTCGCCATAGCTGCAACTTCGCATACTTCGTTTGTGTTCAACGACCAGACAAAGGCGTCACAGAACCCCACCTTGATCAATAAAGCTTTCATCTTATATTCACAATATCCAGATTGCAATCTCAATTCTTGCTTGTTCTTTGTTTGCCTGCAGGAAACAGACCTTCGTGGTCAGATTGATCGTGCTCCGGCGTGGTCGATAACCTCTCAGAGTTGGTTTAGCGATTGCTAAGGCGCAACGTCCGCGCACGTTCGTAGTCGGATCGTCAAAGTCGACTTCCTCCAAAATGATAGCCACCATCTCATCGAAAGATGGGACACCTTTGCCTCTATCAAGTGGTATCAGATTTCCAGGTTGCTCGGTGAGATTTTACGGTTTTTCGTAGTTTAGATCGAGTCTGTTCTTCATACCTACAATCCATGAAAAAGCCAAAAAAAATTAGGGTTAGTTCATCCTATCCGAACCAATCTGAGCCTTTGCATAATCTTTTCTATATTTGCTGTGTTGAATTTGCGGTTGCATCGTTGTGTCTGGATGCTGGTCTTAGTGTCTAGTCCTTTAGAGTTTCGAGTTCTGTTCACGAGTAGTCACGCCGCCGCCGCATCATCATCCTCACCGCTGCTATATACCACATATCCACCGCCATCACGATAATCCGAGTCCACCTCCATCACCGATTCGCCACCAGTCCGTGTTCCACCGTCCTACGTATATCCGCCACCAGTCTGAGTTTCCGCCAGATTCATCTCCGCCACCAGTCCTAGTCCGAGTCCAGTATTTGTTGCTTTGTTTTCGAGTTCTAGATCACGCGATACTCCGAATCGTGACAGAGTAGGACTCCCCAACTTTCGAGCCATCCGCAGAAGAAAAATAGTTCCAAACTCAAAAAAAACTAAGTCTGGAAAATTCTGGCTAGGCAGTTTTTAGACCATTTGTAGACTTTTCGAAAAAAAATTGTTGCAGAGCAAAAAAAGAGGAAAAAAAGTGGAAAAAAATAAAAAAAAATCAGAGCGTGCTCCTCCCTTGTTTACGTGCAGCGTCGTGATTTTGTTAGTGTTCTAGGCTCGCGTCTCTAGCACGGTCTAGCCTAGGACCAACATGGTACCGTCGTTGAGCGTTTATTCAACTTTGCATCTCTGAATTGATTATTGCTGACCCTTTTTGCTACCATATTATAAGCCTTCCTAGCTCCACATACATCTACGTAGTGTGTTTGACTCTCCCTGATAATCGCTGTACCCATGCTTTAAGAGTTTTGACTACGACGGTTGCCGATCACCACTTGCTGCTGGGTAAGAACTGGTAAGAATTTGAGATTTGCTTGACGGATTTGTGACACTCCACCACCGCCATTTTCTAGTAGTCTGTAGGATCATTTTCTTGTGTGTTTCTATTGCTGCTAACCATGGCAGGATCCCACCCCGACGCGATTGACTGGGTGATGAGGACATCAATACCATTGTTACACCCACAGCCCCTACTGTTACATATACTGGACCAATTACTAGAGCTCGCGCACGCCAATTAAATTACCAGGTACTTTCGTTTCTTGGTAATGATTCTAATGTTCATGAGATTATGATGCTGCCTAAATTGGATACATTTGTTTTGCTTTCAAATGAAGGGCCTAGCTTGGAGAAGGATGAACATTGGAGCAAGAACACGCATGAAGTTGATGGCATGCGCAAGGGGATCAAGAACGGAGTTACAAGTGATGATTTCAGGACTTTGAAGCCGCCATAAGGAGTGCATGAAGCCATGGATGAAATATACGAGATGCCACTTCATAATATTCGTCCATAGGCTATTCTAGGTGCTGCGTCACCTTATTAATGGGCCAGGCCCATGTAATTTCGAAATACTTAAGTATAGGCTATTTTTAGAGTCCGTATGTGTGGGGAAACAAGAGTTAGGGTTGGTTTCGGACCCCACCCTCAAGGGCCACGAAATTCCCCTCTCTTCCTCCATATATACAGCCCTTAGGGCGTCGTTTAGACTTTGGGTTTTGTTTAGATCAAAAGTTCGCCATAGCTGCAACTTCGCGTACTTCGTTTGTGTCCAACGACCAGACCAAGACGTCACAGAACCCCACCTTGATCAATAAAGCTTTCATCTTATATTCGCAATATCCAGATTGCAATCTCAGTTTCTTGCTTGTTCTTCGTTTGCTCGCAGGAAACAGGCCCTCGTGGTCAGGTTGATCGTGCTCCGGCGTGGTCAATAACCCCTCGGAAGTTGGTTTAGCGATTGCTAAGGCGCGACGTCTCGCACGTTCGTAGTCGGATCGTCAAGGTCGACTCCCACAGAAAACGATAGCCACCATCTCATCGAAACATCGGGACACCTTTGCCTCTATCACTGGGAGAACATGACGAATAAAGAGTTACATGATAAGTTTCAGGAAATGATGAGTGGACAGGTGGAAGATGTGCTAAACATATTTGAAGAGGCCATGGAGAAGATAGATGGCATTGAGAAGGCGTTCGAAACAAAGCTCGATAACAAGTTTAACGAATTGCTCGTGCGCCTTCCACCGCCCGCTGCACCTGTCGCACCTCTACACAACAACAACAACTTCGTCTTCCAAATCAAGTGGGACAAGCACAATGCGTTCCCATTGAGCCTGGTCAAACTTCTGGTGCTGCTGTACCTACTGTTGGTGCTTCTGTGGCTCCTCCTGCTGCTACCGAGGTGGAGGACCATTACGAGGATGAGGTTGATCAAAATCAGAACTACGTGCAACCACCAGCACCACCACCACCAGGTTGTCCTCATGCATATCATCGCAACGGTACGGCTGCACCACCACCTGAGGTACATGACCATCTTCCTAAACTAAAATAGAATATTCCACCATTTGAGGGTAGATATGTTCCTTATATATATCTTACTTGGTACTTAGAAACTGAACAATGATTTACATGTTTACAATATCCTAAGGAGAGACGTGTTCCTGCTGTTGTTTGTGCTTTCACTAGCTTTCCATGTGTTTGGTGGTCTGAATATTGTAGATTATATCCTATTCCAGCTACTTGGGCTGCTTTGAAAACTGCTATGCGTACTCGTTGGGTTCCACCAAATTATCAACATGAATTACTTCAAAAATTGCAGCGCTTAAGACAAGGAAAAAATTCTGTAGAAGAATATTATCAGGAATTACAAACTGGCATGATTAGATGTGGTATTGTTGAGGAGAATGAAGCTATGCTTGCACATTTTATGGTTGGATTAAATAGAGAGATTCAGACCATTCTAGAGTATAAGGAGTATACTAATATCACTCGTTTATTCCATCTTGCTTGTAAAGCTGAATGTGAAGTGCAGGATCGACAGGCATTGGCGCGAACTGACATTTCTGCAGGTCGATCTTCATCATGGACACCACGCGCATCCTATACTTCCACTCCACCAGCACCTCCATCAGGTGCCACCTCCAGCCGTGATTCAAGAAAGCAGGCACAACCACCACTATCTACCAAGAGCACACCTGCCGGGCCTGCGCAGAGCTCTTCTGCTTCCATGGCATCAACAGGGCACACAAGTGATATTATTTGTCGTTGTTGTAAGGGAAGAGGACATTTTGCGAGAGAATGCCAATCTCAGCGTGTGATGATTGCTACTGAGGATGGTGGGTATGAGTCTGCTAGTGACTATGATGAGGAGACTTTGGCTCTGATTACACATGAAGAACACGGTGGAGAGGATTCTGATCATGAGACGCAATACATGGCTGCTGAAGATGCTGACAGGTATGAATGTTTAGTTGCTCAACGTGTTTTGAGTGTGCAGGTTACACAAGCTGAGCAAAATCAGAGGCATAATTTGTTCCATACAAAGGGAGTTGTGAAGGAACGTTCTGTTCACGTCATCATAGATGGAGGGAGCTGCAATAACTTGGCTAGCATGGAGATGGTGGAGAAGCTATCTCTCACCACAAGACCACGTCCACATCCTTACTACATCCAATGGTTCAACAACAGCGGCAAGGTTAAGGTAACACGTACTGTTCGTGTGCATTTTAGTATATCTACATATGCTGATTATGTTGATTGTGATGTGGTACCTATGCAATCATGTTCCTTATTACTTGGTAGACCATGGCAATTTGATAAAAATTTTGTACACCATGGTAGAAACAATCAGTATACTCTTGTTCATAAGGATAAACATATTACTTTGATTCCTATGACTCCTGAATCCATTTTGAAAGATGATATTAATAGAGCTAATAAAGCAAAACATGAGAAAAATAAGAGTGAAAATCAGATTGTGGCAAAAGAATTTGAGCAACAAATGAAACCTAATAATAAACCATCTAGTGTTGCTTCTGAAATTAAATTGAAAAGTGCATGTTTACTTGCCACAAAATTTGATATTGATGAGCTAGATTTCAGCAAACTTGTTTGCTTTGCTTTTGTGTGCAAAGAGGCATTATTTTCGTTCGAGGACGTGTGAAAGTGCAACTATCCCTGGGTGGTTTTGGTAATTCCTAACAACATATAGCTCATTGAGCTAACATTATTCCAAGATTAATATTTCAGGAAAAGCTCAATGAATGGCATGGCATGGATGAGGAAAGTGGACCCCTCAAAATACTAAGGACAAAAATATTGGCTCAAGCTCAAAGCTCAAGACTCTACATTTTATATTTTAGTGATCCAAGATCACATTGAGTCTATAGGAAAAGCCAATACTATCAGGGAGGGATGAGTTGTTGCTTGATGAGGTTCTTGCTTCATAGTGCTTAGTGATATGCTCCAAAACCCTCAACTACCTTACCACATCCACATATGACCTAAACCAAAAGTCAAATTACTCGGCCCCACCGATTCTTTCTATCCGGCGCCATCGAGTTCAGATGTCATAGCCACTGCCACAAACCCTAGGCAAATCGGTCTCACCGATAGGGATCTCAGTCACACCGAGATGGGGTTGTAATCTCTCTGTTTCCCTTCGTAATGTTTCGGTCCTACCGAGATGAGCGATCGGTCCCACCGAGATTGCAATGTAAACTCTATGTTTCCCTTTTGTAACATTTCGGTCCCACCAAAATGAGAAAATCGGTCCCACCGAGTTTACCTGACCAACTCTCTGGTTAGCTTATTATCAAAACCGGTCCCACCGAGTTTGTGTAATCGGTCACACCGAGATTATGTTATGCCCTAACCCTAACCATATCGGTCCTACCGAGTTGCATCTCAGTCCCACCGAAAATCCTAACGGTCACTAGGTTTGCTAAATCGGTCCGACCGAGTTTCTCAATTCGGTCTCAGCGAGATTGGTAAATTGTGTGTAACGGTTAGTTTTTGTGTGGAGGCTATATATACCCCTCCACCCACTATTCATTTGTGGAGAGAGCCATCAAAACATACCTACACTTCCAATACACATTTTCTGAGAGAGAACCACCTACTCATGTGTTGAGGCCAAGATATTCCATTCCCACCATATGAATCTTGATCTCTAGCCTTCCCCAAGTTGCTTTCCACTCAAATCTTCTTTCCACCAAATCCAAATCCTGCGAGAGAGAGTTGAGTGTTGGGGAGACTATCATTGGAAGCACAAGAGCAAGGAGTTCATCATCAACACACCATTTGTTACTTCTTGGAGAGTGGTGTCTCCTAGATTGGCTAGGTGTCACTTGGGAGCCTCCGACAAGATTGTGGAGTTGAACCAAGGAGTTTGTAAGGGCAAGGAGATCGCCTACTTCATGAAGATCTACCGCTAGTGAGGCAAGTCCTTCATGGGTGAAGGCCATGATGGGATAGACACGTTTGCTTCTTCGTGGACCCTTCGTGGGTGGAGCCCTCCGTGGAATCACGCAACCATTACCCTTTGTGGGTTGAAGTCTCCATCAACGTGGATGTACGATAGCACCACCTATCAGAACCACGACAAAAACATCCGTGTCTCCAATTGCGTTTGAATTCTCCAAACCCTTCCCTTTACATTCTTGCAAGTTGCATGATTTACTTTCCGCTGCTCATAGACTCTTTGCATTCTTGCTTGAATTGTGTTAGGATTGCTTGACTTGTGCTAAGATAGCTAAAATCTGCCAAAGACTAAAATTGGGAAAAGGATACATTTTTAATTGGTCAAGTAGTCTAATCACCCCCCCTCTAGACATACTTTCGATCCTACAACGTGCTTTCCTCTTTGCCCCCTGCTGTCACTAACATTTTTCAAGAGTTCGCTGACGTCTTTCCACAAGACGTGCCACCGGGATTACCACCTATTCGAGGGATTGAGCATCAAATTGACTTAATTCCCGGTACATCATTACCCAACCGTGCACCATACCGTACCAATCCAGAGGAGACGAAGGAGATTATGAGTCAAGTACAAGAACTGCTCGACAAAGGTTATATACGTGAATCCCTTAGTCCTTGTGTTGTTCCTATCATTTTAGTGCCGAAAAGGATGGTACGTCACGTATGTGCATTGATTGTAGAGGCATTAATAATATTACTATTCGTTATCGTCATCCTATTCCTAGGCTAGATGATATGCTTGATGAATTGAGTGGCCCTACAATATTCTCCAAAGTTGATTTGCGTAGTGGATACCATCAAATTCGTATGAAATTGGGAGATGAATGGAAAACAACATTTAAAACTAAGTTTGGATTATATGAGTGGTTAGTCATGCCTTTTGGGTTAACTAATGCACCTAGTACTTTCATGAGATTAATGAACGAAGTTTTACGTGCTTTCATTGGATGATTTGTGGTAGTTTACTTTGATGACATATTGATTTATAGCAAATCTTTGGAGGAACGTTTGGAACATTTACATGCTGTTTTTATTGCACGTGATGCACGTTTGTTTGGTAACCTTGGAAAGTGCACCTTTTGCGCCGACTGAGTATCTTTTCTTGGCTATGTTGTTACTCCAGAGGGAATTGAAGTTGATAAAGCCAAGATTGAAGCTATTGAGAGTTGGCCGCAGCCCAAAACGGTCACACAAGTGAGGAATTTCCTTGGCCTCGCTGGTTTCTATAGGCATTTTGTGAGAGATTTGAGCACCATTTCTGCACCTCTCAACGAACTCACAAAGAAGGATGTGCCTTTTGTTTGGGGTACCGCATAGGAAGAAGCTTTCACGGTATTGAAAGATAAGTTGACACATGCTCCTTTACTCCAACTTCCCGATTTTAATAAGACTTTTGAGCTTGAATGTGATGCTAGTGGAATTGGATTAGGAGGTGTGTTATTACAAGATGGCAAACCTGTTGCATACTTTTCTGAAAAATTGAGTGGGCCTAGTCTGAACTATTCTACTTATGATAAAGAATTATATGCTCTTGTTGGGACCTTAGAAACATGGCAACATTATTTATGGCTCAAGGAATTTGTTATACATTCTGATCATGAATCTTTGAAACAGATTAAAAGTCAAGCAAAACTAAACCGTAGACATGCTAAATGGGTTGAATTCATTGAGACTTTCCCTTATGTCATTAAACACAAGAAGGGTAAAGAAAATGTTATTGTTGATGCATTGTCTCGTCGTTATACTATGCTTCCACAACTTGACTTTAAAATATTTGGTTTGGAGACCATCAAAGATAGATATGTGCATGATGCTGAATTTAAAGATGTATTGCAGAATTGTAAGGAAGGGAGAACTTGGAACAGGTTCGTTCTTAACGATGGATCTGTGTTTCGTGCTAACAAGCTATGGATTCCAGCTAGCTCCGTTCGTCTTTTGTTGTTGCAGGAAGCCCATGGAGGAGGATTAATGGGACACTTTGGCGTCAAGAAGACGGAGGATATACTTGCTACACATTTCTTTTGGCCAAAGATGAGACGGGATGTTGAGCGTTTTGTTGCTCGCTACACTACATGTCAAAAAAGCTAAGTCACGACTCAATCCTCATGGTTTATATATGCCTTTGCCTGTACCTAGTGTTCATTGGGAGGATATATCTATGGACTTTGTTTTAGGTTTACCTCAAACAAAGAAGGGGAGGGATAGCATATTTGTTTTCATGGATAGGTTCTCGAAAATGGCACACTTTATACCATGTCATAAAAGCGATGATGCTGTTAATGATGCTGATTTGTTCTTTCGTGAAATTATTCGCTTGCATGGTGTGCCAAATACTATTGTTTCAGATCGTGATACCAAATTTCTTAGCCACTTTTGGAGATGTTTGTGGGCTAAGTTGGGGACTAAACTGCTTTTTAGTACTACTTGTCACCCCCAAACTGATGGACAAACTGAAGTAGTCAATAGAACATTGTCTACTATGCTTAGGGCTGTTTTGAAGAATAATAAGAAAATGTGGGAAGAATGCTTGCCTCATATCGAATTTGCTTATAATCGTTCATTGCATTCTACTACTAAGATGTGCCCTTTTGAAATTGTGTACGGTTTCCTACCTCGTGCACCTATTGATTTGTTGCCTCTTCCATCTTTGGAGAAGGTTAATTTTGATTCTAAAGAACGTGCTGAATTGATTTTAAAAATGCATGAGTTAAATAAGGAAAACATTGAGCGTATGAATGCTAAATATAAACTTGCTGGAGATAAGGGTAGAAAACATGTTGTGTTTGCACCTGGAGATCTTGTTTGGTTACATTTGCGTAAGGATAGATTTCCTAATTTGCACAAATCAAAGCTAATGCCACGTGCTGATGGTCCTTTTAAGGTATTAGAGAAAATAAATGATAATGCATATAAACTTGAGCTGCCTGCAGATTTTGGGGTTAGTCCACTTTCACATTGCAGATTTGAAGCCTTATTTTGGTGAGCAAGATGAGCTTTCGTCGAGGACGACTTCATTTCAAGAAGGAGAGGATGATGAGGACATCAATACCATTATAACACCCACAGTCCCTACTGTTATACATACTGGACCAATTACTAGAGCTCGCGCATGCCAATTGAATTATCAGGTACTTTCGTTTCTTGGTAACGATTCTAATGTTAATAAGAATATGATGTTTCCTAAATTGGATACATTTGTTTTGCTTACAAATGAAGGGCCTAGCTTGGACAAGAAAGATGAACCTTGGAGAAAGTTTAAGCATGGAGATGATGGCATGCGAAGCGTTACAAGAACGGTGTTACAATTGATGATTCCAGGACTTTGAAGCCACCATAATGAGTGCATGAAGCCTTGGGCAAAATATACAAGATGGCACTTCATAACTTTCGTCCAGAGGCTATTCTAGGTGCTGTGTCACCTTATTATTGGGCCAGGCCCATGTATTTTCAAAGTAATTAAGTATAAGTTGTTTTTAGAGTATGTATGTGTGGGGAAACAAGAGTTAGGGTTTGTTTCGGACCCCTCCACCAAGGGCCACGAAATTCCCCCTCTCTCCTCCATATATACAGCCCTTAGGGCATCGTTTAGACTTTGGGTTTTGTTTAGATTAAAGTTCGCCATAGCTGCAACTTCGCGTACTTCGTTTGTGTTCAACGACCAGACAAAGGCGTCACAGAACCCCACCTTGATCAATAAAGCTTTCATCTTATATTCGCAATATCTAGATTGGAATCTCAGTTTCTTGCTTGTTCTTCGTTTGCCTGCAGGAAACAGACCTTCGTGGTCAGGTTGATCGTGCTCCGGCGTGGTCGATAACCTCTCGGAGTTGGTTTAGCGATTGCTAAGGCGCGACGTCCTCGCACGTTCGTAGTTGGATCGTCAAAATCGACTTCCTCCAAAACGATAGCCACCATCTCATCGAAAGATGGGACACCTTTGGCTCTATCAAAATATCCTAAAATGTATGAGGAAACTATGGGGGTCTCCTCATGAGAAATATTGGAAACATCATATGGAGAAAATGGACAACATCCAAAACAATGCATATCCGAAGCTTGGTGGTCATGGCATGGCATATGAGAGAAATGATGCAAAGGGAGCATATCAATATCATTATAAGAAAAACAAATGCCAATGACCTTGGGCTTGTCACCTATGCCTATGTGCAAATTGTGTTTATTTTAATGGCATATGCATAGTCACTACAATGAGATTGCAAATATGACATATGGTTGATCTCATGCATAGCATATGACAAGTCAAGCGGATTGGCAAACATGATGTGACCTAAGGAAATGTCACAAGAAATCCTATGCAACATGGCATCACGACTTATAGACTCCACATGACAATCATCAAACTCATCATAAATGGATAAATCATCGCATGGGGAAGTCACACTAGCATGAATCATGCTAATAGGTTGATCAACATCATGCAAGCAATCAATGTCAAGAATGTCCACTAGTGGGACTAGAGCATCACCGTCACCTATGTTACCTTTGTCATTCCACTCAAGTGGTGTAGGTGAGGTGGGAAATACCAAATGGTGGTCAATATCATCATCTTGATGGAACCATGTGGGGGGTGCATCATATTCCACCATGGCCATCGTCTTGTCCAAAGGGAGGATGTAGTCATCGCGAATCGGCGCGTCATCGTATATGGGACCTAGCACCAAATGAGAAGACACAATAGAGGTAGAGGTTAAGTCGTTAGAAATCAAAGTGGCCTCACATGCCGTATCAACTACCTCACTCTCTCTATGTGCTGGTTTACTCACTCCCTCAAAATAGGTGCATGCAATCTCACGTATGGTGGAGTCACTCATCTCACTCAAGTGGTGGGGGTTGTGGCTCTCCTCACATGGGAATTGGGGCAACACATCATATATGGGGCTAGTGGTGAAGTCACTCTCACTCTCAATATGGTGGCACAAGTCACTCAAGTAATCATACATCGCCGTGGTCGAAGGGAAAATCCCATGCTTAACCATCTCGTCGTCGTTGTGGATGAAGTCCGAAGATGGCACATCATCACTCTCGCCTCCTAAGATGGAAGCATCATCCTTGCTCGCCACCATGTCACTCGCCTCCAAAGCATGTTCCTTGACTGGCTCCATAGTCGTAGTCGTCGCCGCACCGTCTTGAAAAAGAGTCAAAGTAGACTCGGCGACATCAATGCCACAAAGATGGATGGCGGTGAAGTCAAACTTGGGAGCATCATTTTGGAGCTCGTCGGGCTTGGACATCTTGGTGGTACTAGCCTCATGCTCGTTCTCATGGAGCTTGGTCGTAGCGAAGTGAGCTTGGGGTGGAGAAGCTTTGGCCTTCATGAGTTCTTTTTCCGCCTTGAGAGTACCAATGTAGTTGTCGTCGAGGGACTTGTAGTTCTCGAGGAAGATAGTCTTGGAGATGTCGTTGTTCAATCCCATCATGAATTAGAACTTCATCGAAATGGGGTCATCCATGCCGGCTCGTCGCAAGGCAACCTTCATCTCCTTTAAGTACTCGTCGATGGACTTGGATCCTTGGATGGTGTTCTCCAATTGGCGTTGAAGTTGTTCCATGTAGGTTGGAGGCACGAACTCTCGCCGCAAAGCTCTCTTTGTCTTGGTACAAGTCATGTCCTAGCTTTTCGAAGGTGTGTGAAGCCACCTTGTGTACGCATAGCCGTGGAAGTTTCTTGTGGCGCACTTCACTTGATCTTCGGGAGGAACTTGATGTAGCTTGAGGTAGTCGTCCATCAAACGTTCCCACTCGAGATACTCCTTGGGTTCTAGAGTTCCATAGAAAGGAATCTCATGGTCGATGTCGAGATCGTAGTAGCTCATGGAAGTCGCGGACTTGAGCTTGGGGAGCTTCTCTTGACATTAGTCTTGAGGGGCTTGTTGGCGAAGATGCTGTATATCCAAAGGCAAAGATGCCTTGAAGTCACTTGGCGAAGATGTCAATGGAGATGGTGAAGTCGTTGAGCGGTTGTTGGTGTTGAGCTCTTGACCTTCGCATTCTTGTTGGTGATGGTGTCGATGCCGATGTGATCTTGCTGGAGATGGTAGCTCGGAAGGATGTGCTCTTGAGTGTCTTCTTGAAGATGAGGAAGATCGCTTGTAGGACTTGATGAGGGCTTTGATCTCCTCCATTTGAGCTTGCATATTGGCATCGTTGGAGTTGTTCGTGGCATCGACCTCGTCGTTGTTGTTGTAGACCGAAGGTGAAATGCTTTGCATTTCCATCACAAGACTCGAGCAAAGGTGAGTAGGAAATGAGATAAAAAATACCGAGTTACCTTTTCCCAAAGTTGAGGTTGTATCTCGTTTCACTCAATGTGGAATGAAAGAATAGTGGAATTGGTACTGGACTTGTTCACTCACACCTATCGACTAAAGCTTATGGTGTAGCTCGGTGAGGATAGTGGCACAAAAAATTAATGCAAAATGTTAGCAAGAGTCAATAATGTTGAAAGAGATTCAAAAATTCACAAGTGAAACAAGTAGACCAATAGCAATATGTGGCACACGGAAACACACACATGGATAGATAAATGGGTCGTGCAACCAAGGAATGAGCTCAAAATGTGGAATCCACGGAAAATGCTCTTGTTGCACAACTCTAGAGAGACGCTAGCACGATTTCTCAATAGGCGGGTACAACACTTGTGCACAACCTATAAGAGACAAAAATGCAATGACTTCTATCCCAAGTATGCTATGTATAGGCGGATACAACACATTAGGATACACAACTCACAACACAAACAAAATTGGGTTAAGTTGGGGTGGCGGAAGTGTATGGTGGGCAAGGTTATGCAGAAGTGGTGATTGTGGTTGGTGAAGAAGCAACCGTCCCTAAGTAGCCGAAACACCTTAGGAGACTCAAGTCACAACTCAAACAACCACATATGCAATGGGGATCAAAATGGGTTAAGTCGCGGAAGTCGATGATGGTAATGTGGATGATATGGTGGAGGGCCTATGTAAACTTGCCAAATTTCAGAAAATATGATGGAGTCAAATGATGGTGGTTGTATTTTTGTGGGAAGGGGGATGTCAAGAGCTTCAAAAGGAGCTTAAGAACATCAAAAACGGACTCCGGATGAATTAGTTATGGCCGAAACAAGAATTCAGCCCAGTCGGTTTCACGGTTACCCGGACATCCGGGAGTAGGTCCGGATGATTCGGGTTCGTCAACTGGATTTCTGGCGCGTGGGGTGTCCGGACATCCGGGAGAGGGTCCAGCTGATCCGGATGATCCGGAAGCACTTCCGGATGATCCGGGCAGGTCAAACTGCTCGGGATTTCTTCTCGGGGATGAATTTTTGGGCGGAAATGGATGATTTTCGGGGTAAAATTGAGGAGATTTTGTGGATAGAAGGTGGGGAAACTTGGGGAGATGCTAGGTCCACTCGAAACCAAGCAAATCCATCGATCAAAATCAACAAAACATCATCCAAACCAACAAATTACAAAAAAATTGGGGCTATTTTTGGTGGGGATTTTTCGAAATTGGGATAAAATCAAGCTAGAAAAAGAGGGGTAGAGGATCCAAATACGTGATCAACATGGCTCACGATACCAATATGATATCATGAGACAAGCTGGCTCTGATCCAAGATGATGTAGGGTAGAACCCTAGTGGCCCGATCTTTCACGATTGGAGTGGATCCCCTCAAAGAACATGATGAACACGGGGAAGAACAGAGAGAAATCACAAAGGAAAACACTCAAGAACAAGTCCAATCACACATCCACTAGACTGAAATCCACACAAGATCCATAAAGGTACAAGAACAACAAAGGGAAAGATACAAGGTACAGTTCATCTTCAAGAGGAGATCTTCAGGTGTTCTCCGTGAGGAGGTCTTGAATCCAAGGTGGATCTTATCCAAAGAGGCACGCGGTCTCTCTCTCGATGGAGTAGATCCGTAACGGATGAGCAAAGCTCTATCTTGATGCAGAGCATCCCAAGGTCATTCCCATGGACCTACCATCATCTCACCAAGTGCCTAGCGGACCCATGACACGAGCACGTGCAAGAGCTCTCGAAACCGAGGTGACATCTCTCCTCTCACAAGTCCACTTCGTCGCACATGAGACATGGATACTACCTCAAACAGAGACATTGTGCATACTCAGGTATCAAAGAGTTAGCCATTAGGAAGCTAAGGAGCAAGGAGAATCATAAGAGGAAGATGGACGTGAAGACGGAGAAGAAGGAGAGCTGCGGAAGAAGCTACAGGCACCGGACGACCGGCCCATCCCGGATGTCTGACCCCTAGATGTCCCAACAGCCCAAGGAACTCAGGCCTGCAAACGCTACACCGGCCGGACGACCGACCAGGACCGGACGTCCAACGACTCCCAGGCTCCGGACGACCGACGCTACGCCAACAGAACGAAATTAGCGGAAGTCTGAGGAAGACCGGACGACCGGACACCTATGGACGTCCGAGGCCATGGCGATAAAACCTAATCTATGGATATCCGAAGATCTACGGACGTCCGGACCTCCGCGAGCCTCCGGACGTCCGGACCCTGGCTGTGTATAGTTTCGGGCCGAAGCCCATGTACCCCTCCACTTCGCCCCTCTACTGCACTAAGACTATAAATAGACCTCTCCCTCCTCATAGTTAGGGTTAGCAAAGGATTAGCTCATATTTCGTGTGAGAGCTTTTCTCATCCACTTGGTTACCCTCTCCTCAGAGATAGCACCTCCTTGGAAAAGATCCCCCAAGCGGATTCAAGACCCCTTCACGGGAAGAACCTCAAGACCTCCTCACGAAAAAGATCGTGCTGCTTGTATCGTCCTTAGTTGACCGTGGACCTTGTGATCTCTATGTGTAGTCGGATCTAGCATATGTGTGACTATTTCTTGTTGGTTTTAGTGATTCCCTCGTGTTCCCCCTCGTGTTTCCCCTCGTGTTCTTCGTGTTCTTTGCGGGATCCGATCCTTTCTTGAAAGATCGGCCGTATAGGGTTCCACCCTACATCATCTTGGTATCTAGAGCCATCTTGATCATGATTTCGGAGCCTCCCCGTTGTGTTTCTAGCCTTGTTTTTGTTAATTTTGTTCCTAATTTGAAAATTCCCCACAAAAATAGCCCCAATTTTTCTTTTTGTGATTTGTTGGTGTGATGAAATTTTGTTCGATTTGATCCGTGGATTTGCTTTGTCTTGAGTGGATCTAGCTTTTCCCCTTCGTCTTCACCTTTTCCATCCACGAAATAACCCGGATTCGACGAATTTTGTCCTCCCCATTACGAACCCTAGCTGTTCTTCCTGTGCCCGAATTAAGCCCAGGCAGCGGACGTCCGACCATCTCTGGATGTCCGACGACCGGACAACCGTAAACCCTCGGACGTCCGGCGTTCCCTGGCGAAACTGAATTTTATTCAGTTTGGTCTCCACCACCGCCACACCTCCGCATACGCAATCCCACGACCTCTACACAATCACCACTTCCGCATAGCACCTCCTTTGCTTACCCTTTTCGCACTCCGACTCATTTTGCAACTTTGTGCTTTGAGAATTTGAGTTGCGGTTCCGTGTCCTATTGTGTTTCAGCTATTTAGGTACGGTTCGACATCAACATCACCGCCACTCATCTTCACCACGGACGGATCATCGACAACAACTGCTACACCATTTTGGCACCACACCATAAGCAAGAACGGTAACATCTTCTTGGTATTGGATACATCATTATTGCCATTACATTGATAGCCATCATAGCCTTACTCCTTTGCGTCGCTTACCCATCGAGACTAGCCTTTGAGTATTTCCGGCAACGTGACTTGTGCACATTAGTGATCATACTTCCCATGGCATACATACATCATTGGTGCATATCTTGGTATCATCTCTTGTGTCACAAGGTTGTCATCGCATACACAATTGCTATCTTGCTTCACGAAGCATTGCATGAGAAAAGAGCTCAAACAACAAAGAGCCAAACAAGCTTTTAAGCAAAAAGGGAAAGATAAGCAAAGAGCTTTTAAGCAAGAACCATAGCATCATACAACATTAAGATTGTCATACTAGATCATCTTGGATCATATCATCGAAACAGCATAAATAGAGCATACTTGGGATAGAAGTTGTTGCATTTTTGCTTAGTAGGTTGTGCACAAGTCTTCATATCCGCCTATTGTGCAATCATACTAGCGACTTTCTAGTGTTGTGCAACAAGAGCATTTTCGTGGATTCCACATTTTGGCTCATCCTTGGTTGCACGACCCCACTTATATCTTTGCATGTGTGTTCCCGTGTACCTTATATTGCTTGGTCTACTTGTTGCATTGCAAACTTGCGAATCTTTTCCAACATTATTGAAGCTCACTAACAATTGCATCAAATTTTGTGCCACCATCCTAACCAAGCTCCACCATAAGATTTTACTTGTGTAGGTGTGAGAAACCGATAAGAATTGGTACCAATTGTGCTATTTCCTTGTTCCACACTGGAGTGATCATTGATCCACCTTCAACTTTGGTGAAGGTACATCTGGTATACGTTCTTCTCTTTCTACCACTCACATATTTTCCTTGGAATGATGGATAGGCCAAGTACTTCTACCAACCCACTCTTTCTCGAGCAAGACGACGACATGAATTCCTTCATCACAAAGAGCCACCTCTTTGGTGCACAACGTGCTTTGCATCAAGAGCACCAAGCAATGAGTGACCGCATCGACCATCTCGCCGCCGACTTGCGACTATCCGGGCAAAGTACACAAGACTTCTTCGACCACAAGCTCGACGATCACAATCAAGAGAGTGATGCAAGAATGGACGAGATTCGTGCTTTGTTGCTCAACCGCTCTTCTTCCACTTCGTCCTCATCAAGACGGAGCCACTCAAGTCGACACTCCGACTACACCATCTCCGGCTCAACTACACCGACATTGAACACTCTTCATCATGCCGCGCGTCAAGATCGTCACGCAAACCGCAATCCTCTACATGACATCGACTCTCAAAAACAAACTCATGCGCAAGAACATCGACATCGTCAAAACCAAGCTACTCTTGAGCAAGCACAAGAACAGCAATGAAAACGCCAACGAGAAGAGGAAGAGCGAGAATGCCTACACCAAGATGCACAAGATGCCGAGAAACAATGCCAAGGACAACAACTAAATGAAGCTCAAGCAATTGAGGCACAACGTGCCCTTCGAGATTCAAGTAACGCCGTCGCCACACGCAATCGCCATAGGCGTGAACAAGAAGAAGCACTTCGCGAAGAAGTTCAAGAGAGGATTTACCAATCATGTGTGCATCGTCAAGTTCCTCAAGTTCGTCCTCGAGCTCAACAAGCCCCTCCACAAGATCCACAAGAACCCCAAGTTCACCAAGAGCATGAAGACA